>NW_028125597.1:0-261492 GCF_965194825.1 Balaenoptera physalus | reverse complement strand
CTTTGTCATCACAATGTTCCATGGCCGCTGTCATCACAATGCTCCATGCCCTTGTCATCAAAATTCTCCAGAACTCTTGTCATCATAATGCTCCATGCCAATGTCATCAAAATGCCCCTTGACACTTGTCATCACAATGCTCCATGGCCTTTGTCATCACAATGTTCCATGGTCCCTGTAATCACAGTGCTCCCTGATACCTTTCATCACAATTCTAGATGACCACTGTCACCACAATGCCCCATGACTGATGTCATCACAATTCGCATGGTCCCTGTCATCACAATGCTCCATGAACCGTGTCATCACAAGGTTCCAGGACACTTGTCATCACAATGATCCATGATCACTTTCATCACAATGCTCCATGAAACCTGTCATCTCAATGCTCCATAGCCTTTGTATTCACAATGCTCCATGGCCCCTGTAATCACAGTGCTCTATGACCCATTTCATCACAATGCTCCAAGACCGCTGTCATCACAATGCCCCATGACGCCTGCCATCACAAATCTCCAAGGCCTCTCTTACCAGAAAGCTCCATGATGCCTGGCAGCACAATGTTCCAAGATAATTTTCATCACAATGCTCCATGACCCCTGTCATCACAAAGTTCTCTGCCCATATCATCACAATGCTCCATGCCCTTTCATCACAATGCTCCAGAATTCTTGTTATCGCAATGATCCTTGACCGTGTCATTACAATGCTCCATGACCCTTGTCATCACAAAGCTCCATGACCCCTGTCATCACAATGATCCATGACTCCTTTCCTCACAGTGCTCCAGTACCCTTTTCATCATAATGCTCCATGCCATTGTCAGCACAATGCTCCTTGGACCCTGTCATCAAAATGCTCCATCCCCTTTTCATCACAATGCTCCAGATGTCCTATCATTACAATGCTCCATGCCCGTGTCAACACAATGCTCCATGACCCCTGTCATCAAAATGCTTTATGAACCTTGTTATCAGAATGTTCCATGACCCCTGTCATCAAAATGATCCATGACCGTTGTCATCACAATGCTGCATGATACCTTTCATCCCAATTCTCTGTGACCGCTGTCATCACAATGCTCCTGGACAATTTTCATCACAATGCTCCATGGCCCCTGTCATCACAGTGCCCCATAACCGCTGTAATCACAATGCTCCATGACCCTGTCATCACAATGCTGCATGACTCCTGTCATCACATTTTTCCATGGCCTATGTATTCACAATGCACCATGGACCCTATAATCACACTGTTGCATGTTCCCTTTCAACACAATGGTCCATGACCCCTCTCATCACAATGTTCCATGAAAATTGTCATCAAAATGCTCCATGACCCCGGTCACCACAAGGTTCCCTGCCCTTGTCATCACAATGCTCCATGACGCTTGTAATCACAATGGTACATGGCCTTGTCATTACAATGCTCCATGGCCTCTGTCATCACCATGCTCCATGGTCTTTCTCATCACAATGCTCTATGACTCCTGTCATCACAATGCTTGATGACCATTGTCATCACAATGCTCCAAGGCCCGTGTCATCACAATGCCTCATGGTCTTTGTAATCATAATGCTCAATGACCCCTCTCATCACAATGCTCCATGCCGTTGTCATCACAATGCTCCATGGCCCCTGTAATCACAATGCTCCATGCCCTCGTCATCACAATGCTCCAGAGCTCTTGGCATCATAATGCTCCATTCCCGTGTCATCCCATTGCTCAATGACACTTGTCATCAAAATGTTCCTTGGCCTTTGTCATCACAGTGCTCCATGATACCTTTAATCAAAATTCTACATGACCACTGTCATCACAATGCAAGATGACCAATCTCATCACAATGCCCCATGACACGTGTCATCACAATTCGCCTTGGCCCTTGTCATCTCAATGCTGTATGAACCGTGTCATCACTAGGTTCCAGGACCCTTGTCATCAAAATGCTCCATGAACTCTCTTAGCTCAATGTTCCATGGCCTTTGTATTCACAATGCTCCATTGTCCCGATAATCGCGTTGCTCCATGATCTGTGTCAGCACAATATTTCATGACACTTGTCATCTCAATGCTCCATGATCCCTGTAATCAAAATGATCCCTGCCAATGTCATCACAATGTTCCATGTCTCCTGTAATCACAATGCTCCATGCCCATGTCATCACAATGCTCCAGGTATGTTGTCATCACCATGCTTCATGCCCCGTGTCATCACAATGCTCCATGAATCTTGTCTTCACAATGCTCTATGGCCTTTGTCATCACAATGCTCCGTGACCCCTGTCAACACAATGCCTGATGACCCCTGTCATCAAAATGCTAAATGGCACTTGTCATCACAATGCTCTATGTCACCTGTCATCACTCTTCTCCATGTCACTTGTTATCACAATGCTCCATGGCCCCTGTAATCCCAGTACTCCATGACCCCTTTCAATACAATGCCCAATGCTACCTCTCATCACAATTCTCCATGGCATTTGTCATCACGATGCACCATGACACCTGTCATCACAATGCTCCATGACACTTGTCATCACAGCGCTCGATGGCCCTTGTCATCACAATGTTCCTTGGTGCTTTTCATCGCAATGCTCCATGACAACTTTCATCAAATTACTCCAAGATTTGTTTCATCACAATGCTCCATGGCCCTTGTCATTACAAATCCACATGATCCCTTTCATGACAATTCTCCATGGCAACTTACATAAAAATGCTCCATGCCCCTGTCATCACAATGCCCAATGATACCTGTTTTTACAATGATCCATGTCCCTTGTCATCACAAGGCTCCATGTCCCTTGTATTCACAATGCCCCATGACCCCTGTCATCACAATGCTCCATGGCCCTTGTCATCACAATGCTCCATGAAACATTTCCTCACAATGCTCCAGTACGCCTTTCATCCAAATTCCCCATGGCCACTGTCATCACAATTCTCCATGACCCCTGTCATCGTAATGGTCCATGACCCGCTTCATCTCTATGCTCCATGACACCTGGCATCACAAAGCTCCATGCCCTTGACATCACCAGGCTCCAGAACTCTTGTCATTATGATGCTCCATGTCCGTTTCATCACCATGCTCCATGACACTTGTCATCACAATGCTCCATGGCCCCTCTCATTACTGTGCTCCATAATAACTTTAATCACATTTCTAGATGACCACTGCCATCACAATGCCCCATGACATTGTCATCACAATTCGCCATGACCATTGTCATCACAATGCTCCATGAACCATGTCATCAGAGGGTCCCAGGACACTTGTCATCACAATGATCCATTACCATTTTCATCACAATGCTCCATGACCACTGTCATCTCAATGCTCCAAGGCCTTTGTATTCAAAATGCTCCATGGCCCCTGTAATCACAGTGCTCCATAACACCTTTCATCATAATGCTCCATGACCACTGCCATCTCAATGCCTCATGACGCCTGTCATCACAATTCTCCAAGGCCCCTTTCATCACAATGCTCCATGACACTTGTCATCACATTGCTCCATAACACCTGTCATCACAGTGTTCCCGGCCCATATCATCACAAGGCCCCATGTCCCCTATAATCACAATGCTCCATGCCTTTTTCCTCACAATGCTCCAGAATTCTTGTCATCACAATGTTCCATGACTGTGGCATCACAATGCTCCATGGCCCTTGTCATCACAATGCTCCAGAATTCTTGTCATCACAATGTTCCATGACCGCGTCATCACAATGCTACATGACCCTGGTCTTCACAGTTCTCCATGACCTTTGTCATCACAATGCTCTATGTCGCTTTTCATGACAATTCTCAATGACCACTTTAATCACTATGCTCGCTGACCATTTTCATGACATTTCTCTATTGTCATTACAATTCCCCACGGCCCCTTTCTTCACAATGCTCCATGATGCCTGTCATAAAAATGCTCCATGGCTTTTGTTATCACAATGCTCCAGGACCAGTTTCATCACAATACTCCATCCCCCTTGTCATCACAGTGCACAATGAAACCTTTCATTACAATGTTCCATGAAACTTGTCATCACAATGCTCCATGGCCTTTATCGTCACAATGCTCCCAGGTACTTTTCATCACGACGTTCCATGAAAACTTTCATCACATGGCTCCATGACCATTGTCATCACAATAGTCCATACCCTTGTCAACACAATGCTGCCTAATCCCTGTCATCACAATTCTCCATGACTGCTGTCATCACAATAATCCAGGACAAGTTTCATAACAATGCTTCATGCCCCCAGTCATCACAGTGCTCCATGATACCTTTCATCACAATTCCTAGATGATCAATGTCATCACAATGCCCCATGACACCTGTCATACAATTCGCTATGGCCCTTGTCATCACAATACTCGATGAACCGTGTCATCACAGTGTTCCAGGACACATGTCATCACAATGATCCATGACTACTTTCATCACAATGCTCCAATACACCTGTCATCACAAGGCTCCATGGCCCCTGTTATCATATTGCTCCATGATCTCTTTCATCACAATGCTCCATGACCACTGTCATCACCATGCCTCATGACGCCTGTCATCTCAATGCTCCATGGCCCCTTTCATCACAATGCTCCATGAACCCAGTCATCACAATGTTCCCTGACTTTTCATCACAATGCTCCATGGGCCCTGTCATCACAATGCTCCATGCCCTTGTCATCAAAATGCTCCAGAACTCTTGTCATCATAATGCTCCATGCCAATGTCATCAAAATGCCCCATGACACTTGTCATCACAATGCTCCATGGCCTTTGTCATCACAATGTTCCATGGCCGCTGTCATCACAATGCTCCATGCCCTTGTCATCAAAATTCTCCAGAACTCTTGTCATCATAATGCTCCATGCCAATGTCATCAAAATGCCCCTTGACACTTGTCATCACAATGCTCCATGGCCTTTGTCATCACAATGTTCCATGGTCCCTGTAATCACAGTGCTCCCTGATACCTTTCATCACAATTCTAGATGACCACTGTCACCACAATGCCCCATGACTGATGTCATCACAATTCGCATGGTCCCTGTCATCACAATGCTCCATGAACCGTGTCATCACAAGGTTCCAGGACACTTGTCATCACAATGATCCATGATCACTTTCATCACAATGCTCCATGAAACCTGTCATCTCAATGCTCCATAGCCTTTGTATTCACAATGCTCCATGGCCCCTGTAATCACAGTGCTCTATGACCCATTTCATCACAATGCTCCAAGACCGCTGTCATCACAATGCCCCATGACGCCTGCCATCACAAATCTCCAAGGCCTCTCTTACCAGAAAGCTCCATGATGCCTGGCAGCACAATGTTCCAAGATAATTTTCATCACAATGCTCCATGACCCCTGTCATCACAAAGTTCTCTGCCCATATCATCACAATGCTCCATGCCCTTTCATCACAATGCTCCAGAATTCTTGTTATCGCAATGATCCTTGACCGTGTCATTACAATGCTCCATGACCCTTGTCATCACAAAGCTCCATGACCCCTGTCATCACAATGATCCATGACTCCTTTCCTCACAGTGCTCCAGTACCCTTTTCATCATAATGCTCCATGCCATTGTCAGCACAATGCTCCTTGGACCCTGTCATCAAAATGCTCCATCCCCTTTTCATCACAATGCTCCAGATGTCCTATCATTACAATGCTCCATGCCCGTGTCAACACAATGCTCCATGACCCCTGTCATCAAAATGCTTTATGAACCTTGTTATCAGAATGTTCCATGACCCCTGTCATCAAAATGATCCATGACCGTTGTCATCACAATGCTGCATGATACCTTTCATCCCAATTCTCTGTGACCGCTGTCATCACAATGCTCCTGGACAATTTTCATCACAATGCTCCATGGCCCCTGTCATCACAGTGCCCCATAACCGCTGTAATCACAATGCTCCATGACCCTGTCATCACAATGCTGCATGACTCCTGTCATCACATTTTTCCATGGCCTATGTATTCACAATGCACCATGGACCCTATAATCACACTGTTGCATGTTCCCTTTCAACACAATGGTCCATGACCCCTCTCATCACAATGTTCCATGAAAATTGTCATCAAAATGCTCCATGACCCCGGTCACCACAAGGTTCCCTGCCCTTGTCATCACAATGCTCCATGACGCTTGTAATCACAATGGTACATGGCCTTGTCATTACAATGCTCCATGGCCTCTGTCATCACCATGCTCCATGGTCTTTCTCATCACAATGCTCTATGACTCCTGTCATCACAATGCTTGATGACCATTGTCATCACAATGCTCCAAGGCCCGTGTCATCACAATGCCTCATGGTCTTTGTAATCATAATGCTCAATGACCCCTCTCATCACAATGCTCCATGCCGTTGTCATCACAATGCTCCATGGCCCCTGTAATCACAATGCTCCATGCCCTCGTCATCACAATGCTCCAGAGCTCTTGGCATCATAATGCTCCATTCCCGTGTCATCCCATTGCTCAATGACACTTGTCATCAAAATGTTCCTTGGCCTTTGTCATCACAGTGCTCCATGATACCTTTAATCAAAATTCTACATGACCACTGTCATCACAATGCAAGATGACCAATCTCATCACAATGCCCCATGACACGTGTCATCACAATTCGCCTTGGCCCTTGTCATCTCAATGCTGTATGAACCGTGTCATCACTAGGTTCCAGGACCCTTGTCATCAAAATGCTCCATGAACTCTCTTAGCTCAATGTTCCATGGCCTTTGTATTCACAATGCTCCATTGTCCCGATAATCGCGTTGCTCCATGATCTGTGTCAGCACAATATTTCATGACACTTGTCATCTCAATGCTCCATGATCCCTGTAATCAAAATGATCCCTGCCAATGTCATCACAATGTTCCATGTCTCCTGTAATCACAATGCTCCATGCCCATGTCATCACAATGCTCCAGGTATGTTGTCATCACCATGCTTCATGCCCCGTGTCATCACAATGCTCCATGAATCTTGTCTTCACAATGCTCTATGGCCTTTGTCATCACAATGCTCCGTGACCCCTGTCAACACAATGCCTGATGACCCCTGTCATCAAAATGCTAAATGGCACTTGTCATCACAATGCTCTATGTCACCTGTCATCACTCTTCTCCATGTCACTTGTTATCACAATGCTCCATGGCCCCTGTAATCCCAGTACTCCATGACCCCTTTCAATACAATGCCCAATGCTACCTCTCATCACAATTCTCCATGGCATTTGTCATCACGATGCACCATGACACCTGTCATCACAATGCTCCATGACACTTGTCATCACAGCGCTCGATGGCCCTTGTCATCACAATGTTCCTTGGTGCTTTTCATCGCAATGCTCCATGACAACTTTCATCAAATTACTCCAAGATTTGTTTCATCACAATGCTCCATGGCCCTTGTCATTACAAATCCACATGATCCCTTTCATGACAATTCTCCATGGCAACTTACATAAAAATGCTCCATGCCCCTGTCATCACAATGCCCAATGATACCTGTTTTTACAATGATCCATGTCCCTTGTCATCACAAGGCTCCATGTCCCTTGTATTCACAATGCCCCATGACCCCTGTCATCACAATGCTCCATGGCCCTTGTCATCACAATGCTCCATGAAACATTTCCTCACAATGCTCCAGTACGCCTTTCATCCAAATTCCCCATGGCCACTGTCATCACAATTCTCCATGACCCCTGTCATCGTAATGGTCCATGACCCGCTTCATCTCTATGCTCCATGACACCTGTCATCACAAAGCTCCATGCCCTTGACATCACCAGGCTCCAGAACTCTTGTCATTATGATGCTCCATGTCCGTTTCATCACCATGCTCCATGACACTTGTCATCACAATGCTCCATGGCCCCTCTCATTACTGTGCTCCATAATAACTTTAATCACATTTCTAGATGACCACTGCCATCACAATGCCCCATGACATTGTCATCACAATTCGCCATGACCATTGTCATCACAATGCTCCATGAACCATGTCATCAGAGGGTCCCAGGACACTTGTCATCACAATGATCCATTACCATTTTCATCACAATGCTCCATGACCACTGTCATCTCAATGCTCCAAGGCCTTTGTATTCAAAATGCTCCATGGCCCCTGTAATCACAGTGCTCCATAACACCTTTCATCATAATGCTCCATGACCACTGCCATCTCAATGCCTCATGACGCCTGTCATCACAATTCTCCAAGGCCCCTTTCATCACAATGCTCCATGACACTTGTCATCACATTGCTCCATAACACCTGTCATCACAGTGTTCCCGGCCCATATCATCACAAGGCCCCATGTCCCCTATAATCACAATGCTCCATGCCTTTTTCCTCACAATGCTCCAGAATTCTTGTCATCACAATGTTCCATGACTGTGGCATCACAATGCTCCATGGCCCTTGTCATCACAATGCTCCAGAATTCTTGTCATCACAATGTTCCATGACCGCGTCATCACAATGCTACATGACCCTGGTCTTCACAGTTCTCCATGACCTTTGTCATCACAATGCTCTATGTCGCTTTTCATGACAATTCTCAATGACCACTTTAATCACTATGCTCGCTGACCATTTTCATGACATTTCTCTATTGTCATTACAATTCCCCACGGCCCCTTTCTTCACAATGCTCCATGATGCCTGTCATAAAAATGCTCCATGGCTTTTGTTATCACAATGCTCCAGGACCAGTTTCATCACAATACTCCATCCCCCTTGTCATCACAGTGCACAATGAAACCTTTCATTACAATGTTCCATGAAACTTGTCATCACAATGCTCCATGGCCTTTATCGTCACAATGCTCCCAGGTACTTTTCATCACGACGTTCCATGAAAACTTTCATCACATTGCTCCATGACCATTGTCATCACAATAGTCCATACCCTTGTCAACACAATGCTGCCTAATCCCTGTCATCACAATTCTCCATGACTGCTGTCATCACAATAATCCAGGACAAGTTTCATAACAATGCTTCATGCCCCCAGTCATCACAGTGCTCCATGATACCTTTCATCACAATTCCTAGATGATCAATGTCATCACAATGCCCCATGACACCTGTCATACAATTCGCTATGGCCCTTGTCATCACAATACTCGATGAACCGTGTCATCACAGTGTTCCAGGACACATGTCATCACAATGATCCATGACTACTTTCATCACAATGCTCCAATACACCTGTCATCACAAGGCTCCATGGCCCCTGTTATCATATTGCTCCATGATCTCTTTCATCACAATGCTCCATGACCACTGTCATCACCATGCCTCATGACGCCTGTCATCTCAATGCTCCATGGCCCCTTTCATCACAATGCTCCATGAACCCAGTCATCACAATGTTCCCTGACTTTTCATCACAATGCTCCATGGGCCCTGTCATCACAATGCTCCATGCCCTTGTCATCAAAATGCTCCAGAACTCTTGTCATCATAATGCTCCATGCCAATGTCATCAAAATGCCCCATGACACTTGTCATCACAATGCTCCATGGCCTTTGTCATCACAATGTTCCATGGCCGCTGTCATCACAATGCTCCATGCCCTTGTCATCAAAATTCTCCAGAACTCTTGTCATCATAATGCTCCATGCCAATGTCATCAAAATGCCCCTTGACACTTGTCATCACAATGCTCCATGGCCTTTGTCATCACAATGTTCCATGGTCCCTGTAATCACAGTGCTCCCTGATACCTTTCATCACAATTCTAGATGACCACTGTCACCACAATGCCCCATGACTGATGTCATCACAATTTGCATGGTCCTTGTCATCACAATGCTCCATGAACCGTGTCATCACAAGGTTCCAGGACACTTGTCATCACAATGATCCATGATCACTTTCATCACAATGCTCCATGAAACCTGTCATCTCAATGCTCCATAGCCTTTGTATTCACAATGCTCCATGGCCCCTGTAATCACAGTGCTCTATGACCCATTTCATCACAATGCTCCAAGACCGCTGTCATCACAATGCCCCATGACGCCTGCCATCACAAATCTCCAAGGCCTCTCTTACCAGAAAGCTCCATGATGCCTGGCAGCACAATGTTCCAAGATAATTTTAATCACAATGCTCCATGACCCCTGTCATCACAAAGTTCTCTGCCCATATCATCACAATGCTCCATGCCCTTTCATCACAATGCTCCAGAATTCTTGTTATCGCAATGATCCTTGACCGTGTCATTACAATGCTCCATGACCCTTGTCATCACAAAGCTCCATGACCCCTGTCATCACAATGATCCATGACTCCTTTCCTCACAGTGCTCCAGTACCCTTTTCATCATAATGCTCCATGCCATTGTCAGCACAATGCTCCTTGGACCCTGTCATCAAAATGCTCCATCCCCTTTTCATCACAATGCTCCAGATGTCCTATCATTACAATGCTCCATGCCCGTGTCAACACAATGCTCCATGACCCCTGTCATCAAAATGCTTTATGAACCTTGTTATCAGAATGTTCCATGACCCCTGTCATCAAAATGATCCATGACCGTTGTCATCACAATGCTGCATGATACCTTTCATCCCAATTCTCTGTGACCGCTGTCATCACAATGCTCCTGGACAATTTTCATCACAATGCTCCATGGCCCCTGTCATCACAGTGCCCCATAACCGCTGTCATCACAATGCTCCATGACCCTGTCATCACAATGCTGCATGACTCCTGTCATCACATTTTTCCATGGCCTATGTATTCACAATGCACCATGGACCCTATAATCACACTGCTGCATGTTCCCTTTCAACACAATGGTCCATGACCCCTCTCATCACAATGTTCCATGAAAATTGTCATCAAAATGCTCCATGACCCCGGTCACCACAAGGTTCCCTGCCCTTGTCATCACAATGCTCCATGACGCTTGTAATCACAATGGTACATGGCCTTGTCATTACAATGCTCCATGGCCTCTGTCATCACCATGCTCCATGGTCTTTCTCATCACAATGCTCTATGACTCCTGTCATCACAATGCTTGATGACCATTGTCATCACAATGCTCCAAGGCCCGTGTCATCACAATGCCTCATGGTCTTTGTAATCATAATGCTCAATGACCCCTCTCATCACAATGCTCCATGCCGTTGTCATCACAATGCTCCATGGCCCCTGTAATCACAATGCTCCATGCCCTCGTCATCACAATGCTCCAGAGCTCTTGGCATCATAATGCTCCATTCCCGTGTCATCCCATTGCTCAATGACACTTGTCATCAAAATGTTCCTTGGCCTTTGTCATCACAGTGCTCCATGATACCTTTAATCAAAATTCTACATGACCACTGTCATCACAATGCAAGATGACCAATCTCATCACAATGCCCCATGACACGTGTCATCACAATTCGCCTTGGCCCTTGTCATCTCAATGCTGTATGAACCGTGTCATCACTAGGTTCCAGGACCCTTGTCATCAAAATGCTCCATGAACTCTCTTAGCTCAATGTTCCATGGCCTTTGTATTCACAATGCTCCATTGTCCCGATAATCGCGTTGCTCCATGATCTGTGTCAGCACAATATTTCATGACACTTGTCATCTCAATGCTCCATGATCCCTGTAATCAAAATGATCCCTGCCAATGTCATCACAATGTTCCATGTCTCCTGTAATCACAATGCTCCATGCCCATGTCATCACAATGCTCCAGGTATGTTGTCATCACCATGCTTCATGCCCCGTGTCATCACAATGCTCCATGAATCTTGTCTTCACAATGCTCTATGGCCTTTGTCATCACAATGCTCCGTGACCCCTGTCAACACAATGCCTGATGACCCCTGTCATCAAAATGCTAAATGGCACTTGTCATCACAATGCTCTATGTCACCTGTCATCACTCTTCTCCATGTCACTTGTTATCACAATGCTCCATGGCCCCTGTAATCCCAGTACTCCATGACCCCTTTCAATACAATGCCCAATGCTACCTCTCATCACAATTCTCCATGGCATTTGTCATCACGATGCACCATGACACCTGTCATCACAATGCTCCATGACACTTGTCATCACAGCGCTCGATGGCCCTTGTCATCACAATGTTCCTTGGTGCTTTTCATCGCAATGCTCCATGACAACTTTCATCAAATTACTCCAAGATTTGTTTCATCACAATGCTCCATGGCCCTTGTCATTACAAATCCACATGATCCCTTTCATGACAATTCTCCATGGCAACTTACATAAAAATGCTCCATGCCCCTGTCATCACAATGCCCAATGATACCTGTTTTTACAATGATCCATGTCCCTTGTCATCACAAGGCTCCATGTCCCTTGTATTCACAATGCCCCATGACCCCTGTCATCACAATGCTCCATGGCCCTTGTCATCACAATGCTCCATGAAACATTTCCTCACAATGCTCCAGTACGCCTTTCATCCAAATTCCCCATGGCCACTGTCATCACAATTCTCCATGACCCCTGTCATCGTAATGGTCCATGACCCGCTTCATCTCTATGCTCCATGACACCTGTCATCACAAAGCTCCATGCCCTTGACATCACCAGGCTCCAGAACTCTTGTCATTATGATGCTCCATGTCCGTTTCATCACCATGCTCCATGACACTTGTCATCACAATGCTCCATGGCCCCTCTCATTACTGTGCTCCATAATAACTTTAATCACATTTCTAGATGACCACTGCCATCACAATGCCCCATGACATTGTCATCACAATTCGCCATGACCATTGTCATCACAATGCTCCATGAACCATGTCATCAGAGGGTCCCAGGACACTTGTCATCACAATGATCCATTACCATTTTCATCACAATGCTCCATGACCACTGTCATCTCAATGCTCCAAGGCCTTTGTATTCAAAATGCTCCATGGCCCCTGTAATCACAGTGCTCCATAACACCTTTCATCATAATGCTCCATGACCACTGCCATCTCAATGCCTCATGACGCCTGTCATCACAATTCTCCAAGGCCCCTTTCATCACAATGCTCCATGACACTTGTCATCACATTGCTCCATAACACCTGTCATCACAGTGTTCCCGGCCCATATCATCACAAGGCCCCATGTCCCCTATAATCACAATGCTCCATGCCTTTTTCCTCACAATGCTCCAGAATTCTTGTCATCACAATGTTCCATGACCGTGGCATCACAATGCTCCATGGCCCTTGTCATCACAATGCTCCAGAATTCTTGTCATCACAATGTTCCATGACCGCGTCATCACAATGCTACATGACCCTGGTCTTCACAGTTCTCCATGACCTTTGTCATCACAATGCTCTATGTCGCTTTTCATGACAATTCTCAATGACCACTTTAATCACTATGCTCGCTGACCATTTTCATGACATTTCTCTATTGTCATTACAATTCCCCACGGCCCCTTTCTTCACAATGCTCCATGATGCCTGTCATAAAAATGCTCCATGGCTTTTGTTATCACAATGCTCCAGGACCAGTTTCATCACAATACTCCATCCCCCTTGTCATCACAGTGCACAATGAAACCTTTCATTACAATGTTCCATGACACTTGTCATCACAATGCTCCATGGCCTTTATCGTCACAATGCTCCCAGGTACTTTTCATCACGACGTTCCATGAAAACTTTCATCACATTGCTCCATGACCATTGTCATCACAATAGTCCATACCCTTGTCAACACAATGCTGCCTAATCCCTGTCATCACAATTCTCCATGACTGCTATCATCACAATAATCCAGGACAAGTTTCATAACAATGCTTCATGCCCCCAGTCATCACAGTGCTCCATGATACCTTTCATCACAATTCCTAGATGATCAATGTCATCACAATGCCCCATGACACCTGTCATACAATTCGCTATGGCCCTTGTCATCACAATACTCGATGAACCGTGTCATCACAGTGTTCCAGGACACATGTCATCACAATGATCCATGACTACTTTCATCACAATGCTCCAATACACCTGTCATCACAAGGCTCCATGGCCCCTGTTATCATATTGCTCCATGATCTCTTTCATCACAATGCTCCATGACCACTGTCATCACCATGCCTCATGACGCCTGTCATCTCAATGCTCCATGGCCCCTTTCATCACAATGCTCCATGAACCCAGTCATCACAATGTTCCCTGACTTTTCATCACAATGCTCCATGGGCCCTGTCATCACAATGCTCCATGCCCTTGTCATCAAAATGCTCCAGAACTCTTGTCATCATAATGCTCCATGCCAATGTCATCAAAATGCCCCATGACACTTGTCATCACAATGCTCCATGGCCTTTGTCATCACAATGTTCCATGGCCGCCGTCATCACAATGCTCCATGCCCTTGTCATCAAAATTCTCCAGAACTCTTGTCATCATAATGCTCCATGCCAATGTCATCAAAATGCCCCTTGACACTTGTCATCACAATGCTCCATGGCCTTTGTCATCACAATGTTCCATGGTCCCTGTAATCACAGTGCTCCCTGATACCTTTCATCACAATTCTAGATGACCACTGTCACCACAATGCCCCATGACTGATGTCATCACAATTCGCATGGTCCCTGTCATCACAATGCTCCATGAACCGTGTCATCACAAGGTTCCAGGACACTTGTCATCACAATGATCCATGATCACTTTCATCACAATGCTCCATGAAACCTGTCATCTCAATGCTCCATAGCCTTTGTATTCACAATGCTCCATGGCCCCTGTAATCACAGTGCTCTATGACCCATTTCATCACAATGCTCCAAGACCGCTCTCATCACAATGCCCCATGACGCCTGCCATCACAAATCTCCAAGGCCTCTCTTACCAGAAAGCTCCATGATGCCTGGCAGCACAATGTTCCAAGATAATTTTCATCACAATGCTCCATGACCCCTGTCATCACAAAGTTCTCTGCCCATATCATCACAATGCTCCATGCCCTTTCATCACAATGCTCCAGAATTCTTGTTATCGCAATGATCCTTGACCGTGTCATTACAATGCTCCATGACCCTTGTCATCACAAAGCTCCATGACCCCTGTCATCACAATGATCCATGACTCCTTTCCTCACAGTGCTCCAGTACCCTTTTCATCATAATGCTCCATGCCATTGTCAGCACAATGCTCCTTGGACCCTGTCATCAAAATGCTCCATCCCCTTTTCATCACAATGCTCCAGATGTCCTATCATTACAATGCTCCATGCCCGTGTCAACACAATGCTCCATGACCCCTGTCATCAAAATGCTTTATGAACCTTGTTATCAGAATGTTCCATGACCCCTGTCATCAAAATGATCCATGACCGTTGTCATCACAATGCTGCATGATACCTTTCATCCCAATTCTCTGTGACCGCTGTCATCACAATGCTCCTGGACAATTTTCATCACAATGCTCCATGGCCCCTGTCATCACAGTGCCCCATAACCGCTGTAATCACAATGCTCCATGACCCTGTCATCACAATGCTGCATGACTCCTGTCATCACATTTTTCCATGGCCTATGTATTCACAATGCACCATGGACCCTATAATCACACTGTTGCATGTTCCCTTTCAACACAATGGTCCATGACCCCTCTCATCACAATGTTCCATGAAAATTGTCATCAAAATGCTCCATGACCCCGGTCACCACAAGGTTCCCTGCCCTTGTCATCACAATGCTCCATGACGCTTGTAATCACAATGGTACATGGCCTTGTCATTACAATGCTCCATGGCCTCTGTCATCACCATGCTCCATGGTCTTTCTCATCACAATGCTCTATGACTCCTGTCATCACAATGCTTGATGACCATTGTCATCACAATGCTCCAAGGCCCGTGTCATCACAATGCCTCATGGTCTTTGTAATCATAATGCTCAATGACCCCTCTCATCACAATGCTCCATGCCGTTGTCATCACAATGCTCCATGGCCCCTGTAATCACAATGCTCCATGCCCTCGTCATCACAATGCTCCAGAGCTCTTGGCATCATAATGCTCCATTCCCGTGTCATCCCATTGCTCAATGACACTTGTCATCAAAATGTTCCTTGGCCTTTGTCATCACAGTGCTCCATGATACCTTTAATCAAAATTCTACATGACCACTGTCATCACAATGCAAGATGACCAATCTCATCACAATGCCCCATGACACGTGTCATCACAATTCGCCTTGGCCCTTGTCATCTCAATGCTGTATGAACCGTGTCATCACTAGGTTCCAGGACCCTTGTCATCAAAATGCTCCATGAACTCTCTTAGCTCAATGTCCATGGCCTTTGTATTCACAATGCTCCATTGTCCCGATAATCGCGTTGCTCCATGATCTGTGTCAGCACAATATTTCATGACACTTGTCATCTCAATGCTCCATGATCCCTGTAATCAAAATGATCCCTGCCAATGTCATCACAATGTTCCATGTCTCCTGTAATCACAATGCTCCATGCCCATGTCATCACAATGCTCCAGGTATGTTGTCATCACCATGCTTCATGCCCCGTGTCATCACAATGCTCCATGAATCTTGTCTTCACAATGCTCTATGGCCTTTGTCATCACAATGCTCCGTGACCCCTGTCAACACAATGCCTGATGACCCCTGTCATCAAAATGCTAAATGGCACTTGTCATCACAATGCTCTATGTCACCTGTCATCACTCTTCTCCATGTCACTTGTTATCACAATGCTCCATGGCCCCTGTAATCCCAGTACTCCATGACCCCTTTCAATACAATGCCCAATGCTACCTCTCATCACAATTCTCCATGGCATTTGTCATCACGATGCACCATGACACCTGTCATCACAATGCTCCATGACACTTGTCATCACAGCGCTCGATGGCCCTTGTCATCACAATGTTCCTTGGTGCTTTTCATCGCAATGCTCCATGACAACTTTCATCAAATTACTCCAAGATTTGTTTCATCACAATGCTCCATGGCCCTTGTCATTACAAATCCACATGATCCCTTTCATGACAATTCTCCATGGCAACTTACATAAAAATGCTCCATGCCCCTGTCATCACAATGCCCAATGATACCTGTTTTTACAATGATCCATGTCCCTTGTCATCACAAGGCTCCATGTCCCTTGTATTCACAATGCCCCATGACCCCTGTCATCACAATGCTCCATGGCCCTTGTCATCACAATGCTCCATGAAACATTTCCTCACAATGCTCCAGTACGCCTTTCATCCAAATTCCCCATGGCCACTGTCATCACAATTCTCCATGACCCCTGTCATCGTAATGGTCCATGACCCGCTTCATCTCTATGCTCCATGACACCTGTCATCACAAAGCTCCATGCCCTTGACATCACCAGGCTCCAGAACTCTTGTCATTATGATGCTCCATGTCCGTTTCATCACCATGCTCCATGACACTTGTCATCACAATGCTCCATGGCCCCTCTCATTACTGTGCTCCATAATAACTTTAATCACATTTCTAGATGACCACTGCCATCACAATGCCCCATGACATTGTCATCACAATTCGCCATGACCATTGTCATCACAATGCTCCATGAACCATGTCATCAGAGGGTCCCAGGACACTTGTCATCACAATGATCCATTACCATTTTCATCACAATGCTCCATGACCACTGTCATCTCAATGCTCCAAGGCCTTTGTATTCAAAATGCTCCATGGCCCCTGTAATCACAGTGCTCCATAACACCTTTCATCATAATGCTCCATGACCACTGCCATCTCAATGCCTCATGACGCCTGTCATCACAATTCTCCAAGGCCCCTTTCATCACAATGCTCCATGACACTTGTCATCACATTGCTCCATAACACCTGTCATCACAGTGTTCCCGGCCCATATCATCACAAGGCCCCATGTCCCCTATAATCACAATGCTCCATGCCTTTTTCCTCACAATGCTCCAGAATTCTTGTCATCACAATGTTCCATGACTGTGGCATCACAATGCTCCATGGCCCTTGTCATCACAATGCTCCAGAATTCTTGTCATCACAATGTTCCATGACCGCGTCATCACAATGCTACATGACCCTGGTCTTCACAGTTCTCCATGACCTTTGTCATCACAATGCTCTATGTCGCTTTTCATGACAATTCTCAATGACCACTTTAATCACTATGCTCGCTGACCATTTTCATGACATTTCTCTATTGTCATTACAATTCCCCACGGCCCCTTTCTTCACAATGCTCCATGATGCCTGTCATAAAAATGCTCCATGGCTTTTGTTATCACAATGCTCCAGGACCAGTTTCATCACAATACTCCATCCCCCTTGTCATCACAGTGCACAATGAAACCTTTCATTACAATGTTCCATGAAACTTGTCATCACAATGCTCCATGGCCTTTATCGTCACAATGCTCCCAGGTACTTTTCATCACGACGTTCCATGAAAACTTTCATCACATTGCTCCATGACCATTGTCATCACAATAGTCCATACCCTTGTCAACACAATGCTGCCTAATCCCTGTCATCACAATTCTCCATGACTGCTGTCATCACAATAATCCAGGACAAGTTTCATAACAATGCTTCATGCCCCCAGTCATCACAGTGCTCCATGATACCTTTCATCACAATTCCTAGATGATCAATGTCATCACAATGCCCCATGACACCTGTCATACAATTCGCTATGGCCCTTGTCATCACAATACTCGATGAACCGTGTCATCACAGTGTTCCAGGACACATGTCATCACAATGATCCATGACTACTTTCATCACAATGCTCCAATACACCTGTCATCACAAGGCTCCATGGCCCCTGTTATCATATTGCTCCATGATCTCTTTCATCACAATGCTCCATGACCACTGTCATCACCATGCCTCATGACGCCTGTCATCTCAATGCTCCATGGCCCCTTTCATCACAATGCTCCATGAACCCAGTCATCACAATGTTCCCTGACTTTTCATCACAATGCTCCATGGGCCCTGTCATCACAATGCTCCATGCCCTTGTCATCAAAATGCTCCAGAACTCTTGTCATCATAATGCTCCATGCCAATGTCATCAAAATGCCCCATGACACTTGTCATCACAATGCTCCATGGCCTTTGTCATCACAATGTTCCATGGCCGCTGTCATCACAATGCTCCATGCCCTTGTCATCAAAATTCTCCAGAACTCTTGTCATCATAATGCTCCATGCCAATGTCATCAAAATGCCCCTTGACACTTGTCATCACAATGCTCCATGGCCTTTGTCATCACAATGTTCCATGGTCCCTGTAATCACAGTGCTCCCTGATACCTTTCATCACAATTCTAGATGACCACTGTCACCACAATGCCCCATGACTGATGTCATCACAATTTGCATGGTCCTTGTCATCACAATGCTCCATGAACCGTGTCATCACAAGGTTCCAGGACACTTGTCATCACAATGATCCATGATCACTTTCATCACAATGCTCCATGAAACCTGTCATCTCAATGCTCCATAGCCTTTGTATTCACAATGCTCCATGGCCCCTGTAATCACAGTGCTCTATGACCCATTTCATCACAATGCTCCAAGACCGCTGTCATCACAATGCCCCATGACGCCTGCCATCACAAATCTCCAAGGCCTCTCTTACCAGAAAGCTCCATGATGCCTGGCAGCACAATGTTCCAAGATAATTTTAATCACAATGCTCCATGACCCCTGTCATCACAAAGTTCTCTGCCCATATCATCACAATGCTCCATGCCCTTTCATCACAATGCTCCAGAATTCTTGTTATCGCAATGATCCTTGACCGTGTCATTACAATGCTCCATGACCCTTGTCATCACAAAGCTCCATGACCCCTGTCATCACAATGATCCATGACTCCTTTCCTCACAGTGCTCCAGTACCCTTTTCATCATAATGCTCCATGCCATTGTCAGCACAATGCTCCTTGGACCCTGTCATCAAAATGCTCCATCCCCTTTTCATCACAATGCTCCAGATGTCCTATCATTACAATGCTCCATGCCCGTGTCAACACAATGCTCCATGACCCCTGTCATCAAAATGCTTTATGAACCTTGTTATCAGAATGTTCCATGACCCCTGTCATCAAAATGATCCATGACCGTTGTCATCACAATGCTGCATGATACCTTTCATCCCAATTCTCTGTGACCGCTGTCATCACAATGCTCCTGGACAATTTTCATCACAATGCTCCATGGCCCCTGTCATCACAGTGCCCCATAACCGCTGTCATCACAATGCTCCATGACCCTGTCATCACAATGCTGCATGACTCCTGTCATCACATTTTTCCATGGCCTATGTATTCACAATGCACCATGGACCCTATAATCACACTGTTGCATGTTCCCTTTCAACACAATGGTCCATGACCCCTCTCATCACAATGTTCCATGAAAATTGTCATCAAAATGCTCCATGACCCCGGTCACCACAAGGTTCCCTGCCCTTGTCATCACAATGCTCCATGACGCTTGTAATCACAATGGTACATGGCCTTGTCATTACAATGCTCCATGGCCTCTGTCATCACCATGCTCCATGGTCTTTCTCATCACAATGCTCTATGACTCCTGTCATCACAATGCTTGATGACCATTGTCATCACAATGCTCCAAGGCCCGTGTCATCACAATGCCTCATGGTCTTTGTAATCATAATGCTCAATGACCCCTCTCATCACAATGCTCCATGCCGTTGTCATCACAATGCTCCATGGCCCCTGTAATCACAATGCTCCATGCCCTCGTCATCACAATGCTCCAGAGCTCTTGGCATCATAATGCTCCATTCCCGTGTCATCCCATTGCTCAATGACACTTGTCATCAAAATGTTCCTTGGCCTTTGTCATCACAGTGCTCCATGATACCTTTAATCAAAATTCTACATGACCACTGTCATCACAATGCAAGATGACCAATCTCATCACAATGCCCCATGACACGTGTCATCACAATTCGCCTTGGCCCTTGTCATCTCAATGCTGTATGAACCGTGTCATCACTAGGTTCCAGGACCCTTGTCATCAAAATGCTCCATGAACTCTCTTAGCTCAATGTTCCATGGCCTTTGTATTCACAATGCTCCATTGTCCCGATAATCGCGTTGCTCCATGATCTGTGTCAGCACAATATTTCATGACACTTGTCATCTCAATGCTCCATGATCCCTGTAATCAAAATGATCCCTGCCAATGTCATCACAATGTTCCATGTCTCCTGTAATCACAATGCTCCATGCCCATGTCATCACAATGCTCCAGGTATGTTGTCATCACCATGCTTCATGCCCCGTGTCATCACAATGCTCCATGAATCTTGTCTTCACAATGCTCTATGGCCTTTGTCATCACAATGCTCCGTGACCCCTGTCAACACAATGCCTGATGACCCCTGTCATCAAAATGCTAAATGGCACTTGTCATCACAATGCTCTATGTCACCTGTCATCACTCTTCTCCATGTCACTTGTTATCACAATGCTCCATGGCCCCTGTAATCCCAGTACTCCATGACCCCTTTCAATACAATGCCCAATGCTACCTCTCATCACAATTCTCCATGGCATTTGTCATCACGATGCACCATGACACCTGTCATCACAATGCTCCATGACACTTGTCATCACAGCGCTCGATGGCCCTTGTCATCACAATGTTCCTTGGTGCTTTTCATCGCAATGCTCCATGACAACTTTCATCAAATTACTCCAAGATTTGTTTCATCACAATGCTCCATGGCCCTTGTCATTACAAATCCACATGATCCCTTTCATGACAATTCTCCATGGCAACTTACATAAAAATGCTCCATGCCCCTGTCATCACAATGCCCAATGATACCTGTTTTTACAATGATCCATGTCCCTTGTCATCACAAGGCTCCATGTCCCTTGTATTCACAATGCCCCATGACCCCTGTCATCACAATGCTCCATGGCCCTTGTCATCACAATGCTCCATGAAACATTTCCTCACAATGCTCCAGTACGCCTTTCATCCAAATTCCCCATGGCCACTGTCATCACAATTCTCCATGACCCCTGTCATCGTAATGGTCCATGACCCGCTTCATCTCTATGCTCCATGACACCTGTCATCACAAAGCTCCATGCCCTTGACATCACCAGGCTCCAGAACTCTTGTCATTATGATGCTCCATGTCCGTTTCATCACCATGCTCCATGACACTTGTCATCACAATGCTCCATGGCCCCTCTCATTACTGTGCTCCATAATAACTTTAATCACATTTCTAGATGACCACTGCCATCACAATGCCCCATGACATTGTCATCACAATTCGCCATGACCATTGTCATCACAATGCTCCATGAACCATGTCATCAGAGGGTCCCAGGACACTTGTCATCACAATGATCCATTACCATTTTCATCACAATGCTCCATGACCACTGTCATCTCAATGCTCCAAGGCCTTTGTATTCAAAATGCTCCATGGCCCCTGTAATCACAGTGCTCCATAACACCTTTCATCATAATGCTCCATGACCACTGCCATCTCAATGCCTCATGACGCCTGTCATCACAATTCTCCAAGGCCCCTTTCATCACAATGCTCCATGACACTTGTCATCACATTGCTCCATAACACCTGTCATCACAGTGTTCCCGGCCCATATCATCACAAGGCCCCATGTCCCCTATAATCACAATGCTCCATGCCTTTTTCCTCACAATGCTCCAGAATTCTTGTCATCACAATGTTCCATGACCGTGGCATCACAATGCTCCATGGCCCTTGTCATCACAATGCTCCAGAATTCTTGTCATCACAATGTTCCATGACCGCGTCATCACAATGCTACATGACCCTGGTCTTCACAGTTCTCCATGACCTTTGTCATCACAATGCTCTATGTCGCTTTTCATGACAATTCTCAATGACCACTTTAATCACTATGCTCGCTGACCATTTTCATGACATTTCTCTATTGTCATTACAATTCCCCACGGCCCCTTTCTTCACAATGCTCCATGATGCCTGTCATAAAAATGCTCCATGGCTTTTGTTATCACAATGCTCCAGGACCAGTTTCATCACAATACTCCATCCCCCTTGTCATCACAGTGCACAATGAAACCTTTCATTACAATGTTCCATGACACTTGTCATCACAATGCTCCATGGCCTTTATCGTCACAATGCTCCCAGGTACTTTTCATCACGACGTTCCATGAAAACTTTCATCACATTGCTCCATGACCATTGTCATCACAATAGTCCATACCCTTGTCAACACAATGCTGCCTAATCCCTGTCATCACAATTCTCCATGACTGCTATCATCACAATAATCCAGGACAAGTTTCATAACAATGCTTCATGCCCCCAGTCATCACAGTGCTCCATGATACCTTTCATCACAATTCCTAGATGATCAATGTCATCACAATGCCCCATGACACCTGTCATACAATTCGCTATGGCCCTTGTCATCACAATACTCGATGAACCGTGTCATCACAGTGTTCCAGGACACATGTCATCACAATGATCCATGACTACTTTCATCACAATGCTCCAATACACCTGTCATCACAAGGCTCCATGGCCCCTGTTATCATATTGCTCCATGATCTCTTTCATCACAATGCTCCATGACCACTGTCATCACCATGCCTCATGACGCCTGTCATCTCAATGCTCCATGGCCCCTTTCATCACAATGCTCCATGAACCCAGTCATCACAATGTTCCCTGACTTTTCATCACAATGCTCCATGGGCCCTGTCATCACAATGCTCCATGCCCTTGTCATCAAAATGCTCCAGAACTCTTGTCATCATAATGCTCCATGCCAATGTCATCAAAATGCCCCATGACACTTGTCATCACAATGCTCCATGGCCTTTGTCATCACAATGTTCCATGGCCGCCGTCATCACAATGCTCCATGCCCTTGTCATCAAAATTCTCCAGAACTCTTGTCATCATAATGCTCCATGCCAATGTCATCAAAATGCCCCTTGACACTTGTCATCACAATGCTCCATGGCCTTTGTCATCACAATGTTCCATGGTCCCTGTAATCACAGTGCTCCCTGATACCTTTCATCACAATTCTAGATGACCACTGTCACCACAATGCCCCATGACTGATGTCATCACAATTCGCATGGTCCCTGTCATCACAATGCTCCATGAACCGTGTCATCACAAGGTTCCAGGACACTTGTCATCACAATGATCCATGATCACTTTCATCACAATGCTCCATGAAACCTGTCATCTCAATGCTCCATAGCCTTTGTATTCACAATGCTCCATGGCCCCTGTAATCACAGTGCTCTATGACCCATTTCATCACAATGCTCCAAGACCGCTCTCATCACAATGCCCCATGACGCCTGCCATCACAAATCTCCAAGGCCTCTCTTACCAGAAAGCTCCATGATGCCTGGCAGCACAATGTTCCAAGATAATTTTCATCACAATGCTCCATGACCCCTGTCATCACAAAGTTCTCTGCCCATATCATCACAATGCTCCATGCCCTTTCATCACAATGCTCCAGAATTCTTGTTATCGCAATGATCCTTGACCGTGTCATTACAATGCTCCATGACCCTTGTCATCACAAAGCTCCATGACCCCTGTCATCACAATGATCCATGACTCCTTTCCTCACAGTGCTCCAGTACCCTTTTCATCATAATGCTCCATGCCATTGTCAGCACAATGCTCCTTGGACCCTGTCATCAAAATGCTCCATCCCCTTTTCATCACAATGCTCCAGATGTCCTATCATTACAATGCTCCATGCCCGTGTCAACACAATGCTCCATGACCCCTGTCATCAAAATGCTTTATGAACCTTGTTATCAGAATGTTCCATGACCCCTGTCATCAAAATGATCCATGACCGTTGTCATCACAATGCTGCATGATACCTTTCATCCCAATTCTCTGTGACCGCTGTCATCACAATGCTCCTGGACAATTTTCATCACAATGCTCCATGGCCCCTGTCATCACAGTGCCCCATAACCGCTGTAATCACAATGCTCCATGACCCTGTCATCACAATGCTGCATGACTCCTGTCATCACATTTTTCCATGGCCTATGTATTCACAATGCACCATGGACCCTATAATCACACTGTTGCATGTTCCCTTTCAACACAATGGTCCATGACCCCTCTCATCACAATGTTCCATGAAAATTGTCATCAAAATGCTCCATGACCCCGGTCACCACAAGGTTCCCTGCCCTTGTCATCACAATGCTCCATGACGCTTGTAATCACAATGGTACATGGCCTTGTCATTACAATGCTCCATGGCCTCTGTCATCACCATGCTCCATGGTCTTTCTCATCACAATGCTCTATGACTCCTGTCATCACAATGCTTGATGACCATTGTCATCACAATGCTCCAAGGCCCGTGTCATCACAATGCCTCATGGTCTTTGTAATCATAATGCTCAATGACCCCTCTCATCACAATGCTCCATGCCGTTGTCATCACAATGCTCCATGGCCCCTGTAATCACAATGCTCCATGCCCTCGTCATCACAATGCTCCAGAGCTCTTGGCATCATAATGCTCCATTCCCGTGTCATCCCATTGCTCAATGACACTTGTCATCAAAATGTTCCTTGGCCTTTGTCATCACAGTGCTCCATGATACCTTTAATCAAAATTCTACATGACCACTGTCATCACAATGCAAGATGACCAATCTCATCACAATGCCCCATGACACGTGTCATCACAATTCGCCTTGGCCCTTGTCATCTCAATGCTGTATGAACCGTGTCATCACTAGGTTCCAGGACCCTTGTCATCAAAATGCTCCATGAACTCTCTTAGCTCAATGTCCATGGCCTTTGTATTCACAATGCTCCATTGTCCCGATAATCGCGTTGCTCCATGATCTGTGTCAGCACAATATTTCATGACACTTGTCATCTCAATGCTCCATGATCCCTGTAATCAAAATGATCCCTGCCAATGTCATCACAATGTTCCATGTCTCCTGTAATCACAATGCTCCATGCCCATGTCATCACAATGCTCCAGGTATGTTGTCATCACCATGCTTCATGCCCCGTGTCATCACAATGCTCCATGAATCTTGTCTTCACAATGCTCTATGGCCTTTGTCATCACAATGCTCTGTGACCCCTGTCAACACAATGCCTGATGACCCCTGTCATCAAAATGCTAAATGGCACTTGTCATCACAATGCTCTATGTCACCTGTCATCACTCTTCTCCATGTCACTTGTTATCACAATGCTCCATGGCCCCTGTAATCCCAGTACTCCATGACCCCTTTCAATACAATGCCCAATGCTACCTCTCATCACAATTCTCCATGGCATTTGTCATCACGATGCACCATGACACCTGTCATCACAATGCTCCATGACACTTGTCATCACAGCGCTCGATGGCCCTTGTCATCACAATGTTCCTTGGTGCTTTTCATCGCAATGCTCCATGACAACTTTCATCAAATTACTCCAAGATTTGTTTCATCACAATGCTCCATGGCCCTTGTCATTACAAATCCACATGATCCCTTTCATGACAATTCTCCATGGCAACTTACATAAAAATGCTCCATGCCCCTGTCATCACAATGCCCAATGATACCTGTTTTTACAATGATCCATGTCCCTTGTCATCACAAGGCTCCATGTCCCTTGTATTCACAATGCCCCATGACCCCTGTCATCACAATGCTCCATGGCCCTTGTCATCACAATGCTCCATGAAACATTTCCTCACAATGCTCCAGTACGCCTTTCATCCAAATTCCCCATGGCCACTGTCATCACAATTCTCCATGACCCCTGTCATCGTAATGGTCCATGGCCCGCTTCATCTCTATGCTCCATGACACCTGGCATCACAAAGCTCCATGCCCTTGACATCACCAGGCTCCAGAACTCTTGTCATTATGATGCTCCATGTCCGTTTCATCACCATGCTCCATGACACTTGTCATCACAATGCTCCATGGCCCCTCTCATTACTGTGCTCCATAATAACTTTAATCACATTTCTAGATGACCACTGCCATCACAATGCCCCATGACATTGTCATCATAATTCGCCATGACCATTGTCATCACAATGCTCCATGAACCATGTCATCAGAGGGTCCCAGGACACTTGTCATCACAATGATCCATTACCATTTTCATCACAATGCTCCATGACCACTGTCATCTCAATGCTCCAAGGCCTTTGTATTCAAAATGCTCCATGGCCCCTGTAATCACAGTGCTCCATAACACCTTTCATCATAATGCTCCATGACCACTGCCATCTCAATGCCTCATGACGCCTGTCATCACAATTCTCCAAGGCCCCTTTCATCACAATGCTCCATGACACTTGTCATCACATTGCTCCATAACACCTGTCATCACAGTGTTCCCGGCCCATATCATCACAAGGCCCCATGTCCCCTATAATCACAATGCTCCATGCCTTTTTCCTCACAATGCTCCAGAATTCTTGTCATCACAATGTTCCATGACCGTGGCATCACAATGCTCCATGGCCCTTGTCATCACAATGCTCCAGAATTCTTGTCATCACAATGTTCCATGACCGCGTCATCACAATGCTACATGACCCTGGTCTTCACAGTTCTCCATGACCTTTGTCATCACAATGCTCTATGTCGCTTTTCATGACAATTCTCAATGACCACTTTAATCACTATGCTCGCTGACCATTTTCATGACATTTCTCTATTGTCATTACAATTCCCCACGGCCCCTTTCTTCACAATGCTCCATGATGCCTGTCATAAAAATGCTCCATGGCTTTTGTTATCACAATGCTCCAGGACCAGTTTCATCACAATACTCCATCCCCCTTGTCATCACAGTGCACAATGAAACCTTTCATTACAATGTTCCATGAAACTTGTCATCACAATGCTCCATGGCCTTTATCGTCACAATGCTCCCAGGTACTTTTCATCACGACGTTCCATGAAAACTTTCATCACATTGCTCCATGACCATTGTCATCACAATAGTCCATACCCTTGTCAACACAATGCTGCCTAATCCCTGTCATCACAATTCTCCATGACTGCTGTCATCACAATAATCCAGGACAAGTTTCATAACAATGCTTCATGCCCCCAGTCATCACAGTGCTCCATGATACCTTTCATCACAATTCCTAGATGATCAATGTCATCACAATGCCCCATGACACCTGTCATACAATTCGCTATGGCCCTTGTCATCACAATACTCGATGAACCGTGTCATCACAGTGTTCCAGGACACATGTCATCACAATGATCCATGACTACTTTCATCACAATGCTCCAATACACCTGTCATCACAAGGCTCCATGGCCCCTGTTATCATATTGCTCCATGATCTCTTTCATCACAATGCTCCATGACCACTGTCATCACCATGCCTCATGACGCCTGTCATCTCAATGCTCCATGGCCCCTTTCATCACAATGCTCCATGAACCCAGTCATCACAATGTTCCCTGACTTTTCATCACAATGCTCCATGGGCCCTGTCATCACAATGCTCCATGCCCTTGTCATCAAAATGCTCCAGAACTCTTGTCATCATAATGCTCCATGCCAATGTCATCAAAATGCCCCATGACACTTGTCATCACAATGCTCCATGGCCTTTGTCATCACAATGTTCCATGGCCGCCGTCATCACAATGCTCCATGCCCTTGTCATCAAAATTCTCCAGAACTCTTGTCATCATAATGCTCCATGCCAATGTCATCAAAATGCCCCTTGACACTTGTCATCACAATGCTCCATGGCCTTTGTCATCACAATGTTCCATGGTCCCTGTAATCACAGTGCTCCCTGATACCTTTCATCACAATTCTAGATGACCACTGTCACCACAATGCCCCATGACTGATGTCATCACAATTCGCATGGTCCCTGTCATCACAATGCTCCATGAACCGTGTCATCACAAGGTTCCAGGACACTTGTCATCACAATGATCCATGATCACTTTCATCACAATGCTCCATGAAACCTGTCATCTCAATGCTCCATAGCCTTTGTATTCACAATGCTCCATGGCCCCTGTAATCACAGTGCTCTATGACCCATTTCATCACAATGCTCCAAGACCGCTGTCATCACAATGCCCCATGACGCCTGCCATCACAAATCTCCAAGGCCTCTCTTACCAGAAAGCTCCATGATGCCTGGCAGCACAATGTTCCAAGATAATTTTCATCACAATGCTCCATGACCCCTGTCATCACAAAGTTCTCTGCCCATATCATCACAATGCTCCATGCCCTTTCATCACAATGCTCCAGATTACTTGTTATCGCAATGATCCTTGACCGTGTCATTACAATGCTCCATGACCCTTGTCATCACAAAGCTCCATGACCCCTGTCATCACAATGATCCATGACTCCTTTCCTCACAGTGCTCCAGTACCCTTTTCATCATAATGCTCCATGCCATTGTCAGCACAATGCTCCTTGGACCCTGTCATCAAAATGCTCCATCCCCTTTTCATCACAATGCTCCAGATGTCCTATCATTACAATGCTCCATGCCCGTGTCAACACAATGCTCCATGACCCCTGTCATCAAAATGCTTTATGAACCTTGTTATCAGAATGTTCCATGACCCCTGTCATCAAAATGATCCATGACCGTTGTCATCACAATGCTGCATGATACCTTTCATCCCAATTCTCTGTGACCGCTGTCATCACAATGCTCCTGGACAATTTTCATCACAATGCTCCATGGCCCCTGTCATCACAGTGCCCCATAACCGCTGTAATCACAATGCTCCATGACCCTGTCATCACAATGCTGCATGACTCCTGTCATCACATTTTTCCATGGCCTATGTATTCACAATGCACCATGGACCCTATAATCACACTGTTGCATGTTCCCTTTCAACACAATGGTCCATGACCCCTCTCATCACAATGTTCCATGAAAATTGTCATCAAAATGCTCCATGACCCCGGTCACCACAAGGTTCCCTGCCCTTGTCATCACAATGCTCCATGACGCTTGTAATCACAATGGTACATGGCCTTGTCATTACAATGCTCCATGGCCTCTGTCATCACCATGCTCCATGGTCTTTCTCATCACAATGCTCTATGACTCCTGTCATCACAATGCTTGATGACCATTGTCATCACAATGCTCCAAGGCCCGTGTCATCACAATGCCTCATGGTCTTTGTAATCATAATGCTCAATGACCCCTCTCATCACAATGCTCCATGCCGTTGTCATCACAATGCTCCATGGCCCCTGTAATCACAATGCTCCATGCCCTCGTCATCACAATGCTCCAGAGCTCTTGGCATCATAATGCTCCATTCCCGTGTCATCCCATTGCTCAATGACACTTGTCATCAAAATGTTCCTTGGCCTTTGTCATCACAGTGCTCCATGATACCTTTAATCAAAATTCTACATGACCACTGTCATCACAATGCAAGATGACCAATCTCATCACAATGCCCCATGACACGTGTCATCACAATTCGCCTTGGCCCTTGTCATCTCAATGCTGTATGAACCGTGTCATCACTAGGTTCCAGGACCCTTGTCATCAAAATGCTCCATGAACTCTCTTAGCTCAATGTTCCATGGCCTTTGTATTCACAATGCTCCATTGTCCCGATAATCGCGTTGCTCCATGATCTGTGTCAGCACAATATTTCATGACACTTGTCATCTCAATGCTCCATGATCCCTGTAATCAAAATGATCCCTGCCAATGTCATCACAATGTTCCATGTCTCCTGTAATCACAATGCTCCATGCCCATGTCATCACAATGCTCCAGGTATGTTGTCATCACCATGCTTCATGCCCCGTGTCATCACAATGCTCCATGAATCTTGTCTTCACAATGCTCTATGGCCTTTGTCATCACAATGCTCCGTGACCCCTGTCAACACAATGCCTGATGACCCCTGTCATCAAAATGCTAAATGGCACTTGTCATCACAATGCTCTATGTCACCTGTCATCACTCTTCTCCATGTCACTTGTTATCACAATGCTCCATGGCCCCTGTAATCCCAGTACTCCATGACCCCTTTCAATACAATGCCCAATGCTACCTCTCATCACAATTCTCCATGGCATTTGTCATCACGATGCACCATGACACCTGTCATCACAATGCTCCATGACACTTGTCATCACAGCGCTCGATGGCCCTTGTCATCACAATGTTCCTTGGTGCTTTTCATCGCAATGCTCCATGACAACTTTCATCAAATTACTCCAAGATTTGTTTCATCACAATGCTCCATGGCCCTTGTCATTACAAATCCACATGATCCCTTTCATGACAATTCTCCATGGCAACTTACATAAAAATGCTCCATGCCCCTGTCATCACAATGCCCAATGATACCTGTTTTTACAATGATCCATGTCCCTTGTCATCACAAGGCTCCATGTCCCTTGTATTCACAATGCCCCATGACCCCTGTCATCACAATGCTCCATGGCCCTTGTCATCACAATGCTCCATGAAACATTTCCTCACAATGCTCCAGTACGCCTTTCATCCAAATTCCCCATGGCCACTGTCATCACAATTCTCCATGACCCCTGTCATCGTAATGGTCCATGACCCGCTTCATCTCTATGCTCCATGACACCTGTCATCACAAAGCTCCATGCCCTTGACATCACCAGGCTCCAGAACTCTTGTCATTATGATGCTCCATGTCCGTTTCATCACCATGCTCCATGACACTTGTCATCACAATGCTCCATGGCCCCTCTCATTACTGTGCTCCATAATAACTTTAATCACATTTCTAGATGACCACTGCCATCACAATGCCCCATGACATTGTCATCACAATTCGCCATGACCATTGTCATCACAATGCTCCATGAACCATGTCATCAGAGGGTCCCAGGACACTTGTCATCACAATGATCCATTACCATTTTCATCACAATGCTCCATGACCACTGTCATCTCAATGCTCCAAGGCCTTTGTATTCAAAATGCTCCATGGCCCCTGTAATCACAGTGCTCCATAACACCTTTCATCATAATGCTCCATGACCACTGCCATCTCAATGCCTCATGACGCCTGTCATCACAATTCTCCAAGGCCCCTTTCATCACAATGCTCCATGACACTTGTCATCACATTGCTCCATAACACCTGTCATCACAGTGTTCCCGGCCCATATCATCACAAGGCCCCATGTCCCCTATAATCACAATGCTCCATGCCTTTTTCCTCACAATGCTCCAGAATTCTTGTCATCACAATGTTCCATGACTGTGGCATCACAATGCTCCATGGCCCTTGTCATCACAATGCTCCAGAATTCTTGTCATCACAATGTTCCATGACCGCGTCATCACAATGCTACATGACCCTGGTCTTCACAGTTCTCCATGACCTTTGTCATCACAATGCTCTATGTCGCTTTTCATGACAATTCTCAATGACCACTTTAATCACTATGCTCGCTGACCATTTTCATGACATTTCTCTATTGTCATTACAATTCCCCACGGCCCCTTTCTTCACAATGCTCCATGATGCCTGTCATAAAAATGCTCCATGGCTTTTGTTATCACAATGCTCCAGGACCAGTTTCATCACAATACTCCATCCCCCTTGTCATCACAGTGCACAATGAAACCTTTCATTACAATGTTCCATGAAACTTGTCATCACAATGCTCCATGGCCTTTATCGTCACAATGCTCCCAGGTACTTTTCATCACGACGTTCCATGAAAACTTTCATCACATTGCTCCATGACCATTGTCATCACAATAGTCCATACCCTTGTCAACACAATGCTGCCTAATCCCTGTCATCACAATTCTCCATGACTGCTGTCATCACAATAATCCAGGACAAGTTTCATAACAATGCTTCATGCCCCCAGTCATCACAGTGCTCCATGATACCTTTCATCACAATTCCTAGATGATCAATGTCATCACAATGCCCCATGACACCTGTCATACAATTCGCTATGGCCCTTGTCATCACAATACTCGATGAACCGTGTCATCACAGTGTTCCAGGACACATGTCATCACAATGATCCATGACTACTTTCATCACAATGCTCCAATACACCTGTCATCACAAGGCTCCATGGCCCCTGTTATCATATTGCTCCATGATCTCTTTCATCACAATGCTCCATGACCACTGTCATCACCATGCCTCATGACGCCTGTCATCTCAATGCTCCATGGCCCCTTTCATCACAATGCTCCATGAACCCAGTCATCACAATGTTCCCTGACTTTTCATCACAATGCTCCATGGGCCCTGTCATCACAATGCTCCATGCCCTTGTCATCAAAATGCTCCAGAACTCTTGTCATCATAATGCTCCATGCCAATGTCATCAAAATGCCCCATGACACTTGTCATCACAATGCTCCATGGCCTTTGTCATCACAATGTTCCATGGCCGCTGTCATCACAATGCTCCATGCCCTTGTCATCAAAATTCTCCAGAACTCTTGTCATCATAATGCTCCATGCCAATGTCATCAAAATGCCCCTTGACACTTGTCATCACAATGCTCCATGGCCTTTGTCATCACAATGTTCCATGGTCCCTGTAATCACAGTGCTCCCTGATACCTTTCATCACAATTCTAGATGACCACTGTCACCACAATGCCCCATGACTGATGTCATCACAATTTGCATGGTCCTTGTCATCACAATGCTCCATGAACCGTGTCATCACAAGGTTCCAGGACACTTGTCATCACAATGATCCATGATCACTTTCATCACAATGCTCCATGAAACCTGTCATCTCAATGCTCCATAGCCTTTGTATTCACAATGCTCCATGGCCCCTGTAATCACAGTGCTCTATGACCCATTTCATCACAATGCTCCAAGACCGCTGTCATCACAATGCCCCATGACGCCTGCCATCACAAATCTCCAAGGCCTCTCTTACCAGAAAGCTCCATGATGCCTGGCAGCACAATGTTCCAAGATAATTTTAATCACAATGCTCCATGACCCCTGTCATCACAAAGTTCTCTGCCCATATCATCACAATGCTCCATGCCCTTTCATCACAATGCTCCAGAATTCTTGTTATCGCAATGATCCTTGACCGTGTCATTACAATGCTCCATGACCCTTGTCATCACAAAGCTCCATGACCCCTGTCATCACAATGATCCATGACTCCTTTCCTCACAGTGCTCCAGTACCCTTTTCATCATAATGCTCCATGCCATTGTCAGCACAATGCTCCTTGGACCCTGTCATCAAAATGCTCCATCCCCTTTTCATCACAATGCTCCAGATGTCCTATCATTACAATGCTCCATGCCCGTGTCAACACAATGCTCCATGACCCCTGTCATCAAAATGCTTTATGAACCTTGTTATCAGAATGTTCCATGACCCCTGTCATCAAAATGATCCATGACCGTTGTCATCACAATGCTGCATGATACCTTTCATCCCAATTCTCTGTGACCGCTGTCATCACAATGCTCCTGGACAATTTTCATCACAATGCTCCATGGCCCCTGTCATCACAGTGCCCCATAACCGCTGTCATCACAATGCTCCATGACCCTGTCATCACAATGCTGCATGACTCCTGTCATCACATTTTTCCATGGCCTATGTATTCACAATGCACCATGGACCCTATAATCACACTGTTGCATGTTCCCTTTCAACACAATGGTCCATGACCCCTCTCATCACAATGTTCCATGAAAATTGTCATCAAAATGCTCCATGACCCCGGTCACCACAAGGTTCCCTGCCCTTGTCATCACAATGCTCCATGACGCTTGTAATCACAATGGTACATGGCCTTGTCATTACAATGCTCCATGGCCTCTGTCATCACCATGCTCCATGGTCTTTCTCATCACAATGCTCTATGACTCCTGTCATCACAATGCTTGATGACCATTGTCATCACAATGCTCCAAGGCCCGTGTCATCACAATGCCTCATGGTCTTTGTAATCATAATGCTCAATGACCCCTCTCATCACAATGCTCCATGCCGTTGTCATCACAATGCTCCATGGCCCCTGTAATCACAATGCTCCATGCCCTCGTCATCACAATGCTCCAGAGCTCTTGGCATCATAATGCTCCATTCCCGTGTCATCCCATTGCTCAATGACACTTGTCATCAAAATGTTCCTTGGCCTTTGTCATCACAGTGCTCCATGATACCTTTAATCAAAATTCTACATGACCACTGTCATCACAATGCAAGATGACCAATCTCATCACAATGCCCCATGACACGTGTCATCACAATTCGCCTTGGCCCTTGTCATCTCAATGCTGTATGAACCGTGTCATCACTAGGTTCCAGGACCCTTGTCATCAAAATGCTCCATGAACTCTCTTAGCTCAATGTTCCATGGCCTTTGTATTCACAATGCTCCATTGTCCCGATAATCGCGTTGCTCCATGATCTGTGTCAGCACAATATTTCATGACACTTGTCATCTCAATGCTCCATGATCCCTGTAATCAAAATGATCCCTGCCAATGTCATCACAATGTTCCATGTCTCCTGTAATCACAATGCTCCATGCCCATGTCATCACAATGCTCCAGGTATGTTGTCATCACCATGCTTCATGCCCCGTGTCATCACAATGCTCCATGAATCTTGTCTTCACAATGCTCTATGGCCTTTGTCATCACAATGCTCCGTGACCCCTGTCAACACAATGCCTGATGACCCCTGTCATCAAAATGCTAAATGGCACTTGTCATCACAATGCTCTATGTCACCTGTCATCACTCTTCTCCATGTCACTTGTTATCACAATGCTCCATGGCCCCTGTAATCCCAGTACTCCATGACCCCTTTCAATACAATGCCCAATGCTACCTCTCATCACAATTCTCCATGGCATTTGTCATCACGATGCACCATGACACCTGTCATCACAATGCTCCATGACACTTGTCATCACAGCGCTCGATGGCCCTTGTCATCACAATGTTCCTTGGTGCTTTTCATCGCAATGCTCCATGACAACTTTCATCAAATTACTCCAAGATTTGTTTCATCACAATGCTCCATGGCCCTTGTCATTACAAATCCACATGATCCCTTTCATGACAATTCTCCATGGCAACTTACATAAAAATGCTCCATGCCCCTGTCATCACAATGCCCAATGATACCTGTTTTTACAATGATACATGTAGCTTGTCATCACAAGGCTCCATGTCCCTTGTATTCACAATGCCCCATGACCCCTGTCATCACAATGCTCCATGGCCCTTGTCATCACAATGCTCCATGAAACATATCCTCACAATGCTCCAGTACGCCTTTCATCCAAATTCCCCATGGCCACTGTCATCACAATTCTCCATGACCCCTGTCATCGTAATGGTCCATGACCCGCTTCATCTCTATGCTCCATGACACCTGTCATCACAAAGCTCCATGCCCTTGACATCACCAGGCTCCAGAACTCTTGTCATTATGATGCTCCATGTCCGTTTCATCACCATGCTCCATGACACTTGTCATCACAATGCTCCATGGCCCCTCTCATTACTGTGCTCCATAATAACTTTAATCACATTTCTAGATGACCACTGCCATCACAATGCCCCATGACATTGTCATCACAATTCGCCATGACCATTGTCATCACAATGCTCCATGAACCATGTCATCAGAGGGTCCCAGGACACTTGTCATCACAATGATCCATTACCATTTTCATCACAATGCTCCATGACCACTGTCATCTCAATGCTCCAAGGCCTTTGTATTCAAAATGCTCCATGGCCCCTGTAATCACAGTGCTCCATAACACCTTTCATCATAATGCTCCATGACCACTGCCATCTCAATGCCTCATGACGCCTGTCATCACAATTCTCCAAGGCCCCTTTCATCACAATGCTCCATGACACTTGTCATCACATTGCTCCATAACACCTGTCATCACAGTGTTCCCGGCCCATATCATCACAAGGCCCCATGTCCCCTATAATCACAATGCTCCATGCCTTTTTCCTCACAATGCTCCAGAATTCTTGTCATCACAATGTTCCATGACCGTGGCATCACAATGCTCCATGGCCCTTGTCATCACAATGCTCCAGAATTCTTGTCATCACAATGTTCCATGACCGCGTCATCACAATGCTACATGACCCTGGTCTTCACAGTTCTCCATGACCTTTGTCATCACAATGCTCTATGTCGCTTTTCATGACAATTCTCAATGACCACTTTAATCACTATGCTCGCTGACCATTTTCATGACATTTCTCTATTGTCATTACAATTCCCCACGGCCCCTTTCTTCACAATGCTCCATGATGCCTGTCATAAAAATGCTCCATGGCTTTTGTTATCACAATGCTCCAGGACCAGTTTCATCACAATACTCCATCCCCCTTGTCATCACAGTGCACAATGAAACCTTTCATTACAATGTTCCATGAAACTTGTCATCACAATGCTCCATGGCCTTTATCGTCACAATGCTCCCAGGTACTTTTCATCACGACGTTCCATGAAAACTTTCATCACATTGCTCCATGACCATTGTCATCACAATAGTCCATACCCTTGTCAACACAATGCTGCCTAATCCCTGTCATCACAATTCTCCATGACTGCTGTCATCACAATAATCCAGGACAAGTTTCATAACAATGCTTCATGCCCCCAGTCATCACAGTGCTCCATGATACCTTTCATCACAATTCCTAGATGATCAATGTCATCACAATGCCCCATGACACCTGTCATACAATTCGCTATGGCCCTTGTCATCACAATACTCGATGAACCGTGTCATCACAGTGTTCCAGGACACATGTCATCACAATGATCCATGACTACTTTCATCACAATGCTCCAATACACCTGTCATCACAAGGCTCCATGGCCCCTGTTATCATATTGCTCCATGATCTCTTTCATCACAATGCTCCATGACCACTGTCATCACCATGCCTCATGACGCCTGTCATCTCAATGCTCCATGGCCCCTTTCATCACAATGCTCCATGAACCCAGTCATCACAATGTTCCCTGACTTTTCATCACAATGCTCCATGGGCCCTGTCATCACAATGCTCCATGCCCTTGTCATCAAAATGCTCCAGAACTCTTGTCATCATAATGCTCCATGCCAATGTCATCAAAATGCCCCATGACACTTGTCATCACAATGCTCCATGGCCTTTGTCATCACAATGTTCCATGGCCGCCGTCATCACAATGCTCCATGCCCTTGTCATCAAAATTCTCCAGAACTCTTGTCATCATAATGCTCCATGCCAATGTCATCAAAATGCCCCTTGACACTTGTCATCACAATGCTCCATGGCCTTTGTCATCACAATGTTCCATGGTCCCTGTAATCACAGTGCTCCCTGATACCTTTCATCACAATTCTAGATGACCACTGTCACCACAATGCCCCATGACTGATGTCATCACAATTCGCATGGTCCCTGTCATCACAATGCTCCATGAACCGTGTCATCACAAGGTTCCAGGACACTTGTCATCACAATGATCCATGATCACTTTCATCACAATGCTCCATGAAACCTGTCATCTCAATGCTCCATAGCCTTTGTATTCACAATGCTCCATGGCCCCTGTAATCACAGTGCTCTATGACCCATTTCATCACAATGCTCCAAGACCGCTGTCATCACAATGCCCCATGACGCCTGCCATCACAAATCTCCAAGGCCTCTCTTACCAGAAAGCTCCATGATGCCTGGCAGCACAATGTTCCAAGATAATTTTCATCACAATGCTCCATGACCCCTGTCATCACAAAGTTCTCTGCCCATATCATCACAATGCTCCATGCCCTTTCATCACAATGCTCCAGAATTCTTGTTATCGCAATGATCCTTGACCGTGTCATTACAATGCTCCATGACCCTTGTCATCACAAAGCTCCATGACCCCTGTCATCACAATGATCCATGACTCCTTTCCTCACAGTGCTCCAGTACCCTTTTCATCATAATGCTCCATGCCATTGTCAGCACAATGCTCCTTGGACCCTGTCATCAAAATGCTCCATCCCCTTTTCATCACAATGCTCCAGATGTCCTATCATTACAATGCTCCATGCCCGTGTCAACACAATGCTCCATGACCCCTGTCATCAAAATGCTTTATGAACCTTGTTATCAGAATGTTCCATGACCCCTGTCATCAAAATGATCCATGACCGTTGTCATCACAATGCTGCATGATACCTTTCATCCCAATTCTCTGTGACCGCTGTCATCACAATGCTCCTGGACAATTTTCATCACAATGCTCCATGGCCCCTGTCATCACAGTGCCCCATAACCGCTGTAATCACAATGCTCCATGACCCTGTCATCACAATGCTGCATGACTCCTGTCATCACATTTTTCCATGGCCTATGTATTCACAATGCACCATGGACCCTATAATCACACTGTTGCATGTTCCCTTTCAACACAATGGTCCATGACCCCTCTCATCACAATGTTCCATGAAAATTGTCATCAAAATGCTCCATGACCCCGGTCACCACAAGGTTCCCTGCCCTTGTCATCACAATGCTCCATGACGCTTGTAATCACAATGGTACATGGCCTTGTCATTACAATGCTCCATGGCCTCTGTCATCACCATGCTCCATGGTCTTTCTCATCACAATGCTCTATGACTCCTGTCATCACAATGCTTGATGACCATTGTCATCACAATGCTCCAAGGCCCGTGTCATCACAATGCCTCATGGTCTTTGTAATCGTAATGCTCAATGACCCCTCTCATCACAATGCTCCATGCCGTTGTCATCACAATGCTCCATGGCCCCTGTAATCACAATGCTCCATGCCCTCGTCATCACAATGCTCCAGAGCTCTTGGCATCATAATGCTCCATTCCCGTGTCATCCCATTGCTCAATGACACTTGTCATCAAAATGTTCCTTGGCCTTTGTCATCACAGTGCTCCATGATACCTTTAATCAAAATTCTACATGACCACTGTCATCACAATGCAAGATGACCAATCTCATCACAATGCCCCATGACACGTGTCATCACAATTCGCCTTGGCCCTTGTCATCTCAATGCTGTATGAACCGTGTCATCACTAGGTTCCAGGACCCTTGTCATCCAAATGCTCCATGAACTCTCTTAGCTCAATGTTCCATGGCCTTTGTATTCACAATGCTCCATTGTCCCGATAATCGCGTTGCTCCATGATCTGTGTCAGCACAATATTTCATGACCCTTGTCATCTCAATGCTCCATGATCCCTGTAATCAAAATGATCCCTGCCAATGTCATCACAATGTTCCATGTCTCCTGTAATCACAATGCTCCATGCCCATGTCATCACAATGCTCCAGGTATGTTGTCATCACCATGCTTCATGCCCCGTGTCATCACAATGCTCCATGAATCTTGTCTTCACAATGCTCTATGGCCTTTGTCATCACAATGCTCCGTGACCCCTGTCAACACAATGCCTGATGACCCCTGTCATCAAAATGCTAAATGGCACTTGTCATCACAATGCTCTATGTCACCTGTCATCACTCTTCTCCATGTCACTTGTTATCACAATGCTCCATGGCCCCTGTAATCCCAGTACTCCATGACCCCTTTCATTACAATGCCCAATGCTACCTCTCATCACAATTCTCCATGGCATTTGTCATCACGATGCACCATGACACCTGTCATCACAATGCTCCATGACACTTGTCATCACAGCGCTCGATGGCCCTTGTCATCACAATGTTCCTTGGTGCTTTTCATCGCAATGCTCCATGACAACTTTCATCAAATTACTCCAAGATTTGTTTCATCACAATGCTCCATGGCCCTTGTCATTACAAATCCACATGATCCCTTTCATGACAATTCTCCATGGCAACTTACATAAAAATGCTCCATGCCCCTGTCATCACAATGCCCAATGATACCTGTTTTTACAATGATCCATGTCCCTTGTCATCACAAGGCTCCATGTCCCTTGTATTCACAATGCCCCATGACCCCTGTCATCACAATGCTCCATGGCCCTTGTCATCACAATGCTCCATGAAACATTTCCTCACAATGCTCCAGTACGCCTTTCATCCAAATTCCCCATGGCCACTGTCATCACAATTCTCCATGACCCCTGTCATCGTAATGGTCCATGACCCGCTTCATCTCTATGCTCCATGACACCTGTCATCACAAAGCTCCATGCCCTTGACATCACCAGGCTCCAGAACTCTTGTCATTATGATGCTCCATGTCCGTTTCATCACCATGCTCCATGACACTTGTCATCACAATGCTCCATGGCCCCTCTCATTACTGTGCTCCATAATAACTTTAATCACATTTCTAGATGACCACTGCCATCACAATGCCCCATGACATTGTCATCACAATTCGCCATGACCATTGTCATCACAATGCTCCATGAACCATGTCATCAGAGGGTCCCAGGACACTTGTCATCACAATGATCCATTACCATTTTCATCACAATGCTCCATGACCACTGTCATCTCAATGCTCCAAGGCCTTTGTATTCAAAATGCTCCATGGCCCCTGTAATCACAGTGCTCCATAACACCTTTCATCATAATGCTCCATGACCACTGCCATCTCAATGCCTCATGACGCCTGTCATCACAATTCTCCAAGGCCCCTTTCATCACAATGCTCCATGACACTTGTCATCACATTGCTCCATAACACCTGTCATCACAGTGTTCCCGGCCCATATCATCACAAGGCCCCATGTCCCCTATAATCACAATGCTCCATGCCTTTTTCCTCACAATGCTCCAGAATTCTTGTCATCACAATGTTCCATGACCGTGGCATCACAATGCTCCATGGCCCTTGTCATCACAATGCTCCAGAATTCTTGTCATCACAATGTTCCATGACCGCGTCATCACAATGCTACATGACCCTGGTCTTCACAGTTCTCCATGACCTTTGTCATCACAATGCTCTATGTCGCTTTTCATGACAATTCTCAATGACCACTTTAATCACTATGCTCGCTGACCATTTTCATGACATTTCTCTATTGTCATTACAATTCCCCACGGCCCCTTTCTTCACAATGCTCCATGATGCCTGTCATAAAAATGCTCCATGGCTTTTGTTATCACAATGCTCCAGGACCAGTTTCATCACAATACTCCATCCCCCTTGTCATCACAGTGCACAATGAAACCTTTCATTACAATGTTCCATGAAACTTGTCATCACAATGCTCCATGGCCTTTATCGTCACAATGCTCCCAGGTACTTTTCATCACGACGTTCCATGAAAACTTTCATCACATTGCTCCATGACCATTGTCATCACAATAGTCCATACCCTTGTCAACACAATGCTGCCTAATCCCTGTCATCACAATTCTCCATGACTGCTGTCATCACAATAATCCAGGACAAGTTTCATAACAATGCTTCATGCCCCCAGTCATCACAGTGCTCCATGATACCTTTCATCACAATTCCTAGATGATCAATGTCATCACAATGCCCCATGACACCTGTCATACAATTCGCTATGGCCCTTGTCATCACAATACTCGATGAACCGTGTCATCACAGTGTTCCAGGACACATGTCATCACAATGATCCATGACTACTTTCATCACAATGCTCCAATACACCTGTCATCACAAGGCTCCATGGCCCCTGTTATCATATTGCTCCATGATCTCTTTCATCACAATGCTCCATGACCACTGTCATCACCATGCCTCATGACGCCTGTCATCTCAATGCTCCATGGCCCCTTTCATCACAATGCTCCATGAACCCAGTCATCACAATGTTCCCTGACTTTTCATCACAATGCTCCATGGGCCCTGTCATCACAATGCTCCATGCCCTTGTCATCAAAATGCTCCAGAACTCTTGTCATCATAATGCTCCATGCCAATGTCATCAAAATGCCCCATGACACTTGTCATCACAATGCTCCATGGCCTTTGTCATCACAATGTTCCATGGCCGCCGTCATCACAATGCTCCATGCCCTTGTCATCAAAATTCTCCAGAACTCTTGTCATCATAATGCTCCATGCCAATGTCATCAAAATGCCCCTTGACACTTGTCATCACAATGCTCCATGGCCTTTGTCATCACAATGTTCCATGGTCCCTGTAATCACAGTGCTCCCTGATACCCTTCATCACAATTCTAGATGACCACTGTCACCACAATGCCCCATGACTGATGTCATCACAATTCGCATGGTCCCTGTCATCACAATGCTCCATGAACCGTGTCATCACAAGGTTCCAGGACACTTGTCATCACAATGATCCATGATCACTTTCATCACAATGCTCCATGAAACCTGTCATCTCAATGCTCCATAGCCTTTGTATTCACAATGCTCCATGGCCCCTGTAATCACAGTGCTCTATGACCCATTTCATCACAATGCTCCAAGACCGCTGTCATCACAATGCCCCATGACGCCTGCCATCACAAATCTCCAAGGCCTCTCTTACCAGAAAGCTCCATGATGCCTGGCAGCACAATGTTCCAAGATAATTTTCATCACAATGCTCCATGACCCCTGTCATCACAAAGTTCTCTGCCCATATCATCACAATGCTCCATGCCCTTTCATCACAATGCTCCAGAATTCTTGTTATCGCAATGATCCTTGACCGTGTCATTACAATGCTCCATGACCCTTGTCATCACAAAGCTCCATGACCCCTGTCATCACAATGATCCATGACTCCTTTCCTCACAGTGCTCCAGTACCCTTTTCATCATAATGCTCCATGCCATTGTCAGCACAATGCTCCTTGGACCCTGTCATCAAAATGCTCCATCCCCTTTTCATCACAATGCTCCAGATGTCCTATCATTACAATGCTCCATGCCCGTGTCAACACAATGCTCCATGACCCCTGTCATCAAAATGCTTTATGAACCTTGTTATCAGAATGTTCCATGACCCCTGTCATCAAAATGATCCATGACCGTTGTCATCACAATGCTGCATGATACCTTTCATCCCAATTCTCTGTGACCGCTGTCATCACAATGCTCCTGGACAATTTTCATCACAATGCTCCATGGCCCCTGTCATCACAGTGCCCCATAACCGCTGTAATCACAATGCTCCATGACCCTGTCATCACAATGCTGCATGACTCCTGTCATCACATTTTTCCATGGCCTATGTATTCACAATGCACCATGGACCCTATAATCACACTGTTGCATGTTCCCTTTCAACACAATGGTCCATGACCCCTCTCATCACAATGTTCCATGAAAATTGTCATCAAAATGCTCCATGACCCCGGTCACCACAAGGTTCCCTGCCCTTGTCATCACAATGCTCCATGACGCTTGTAATCACAATGGTACATGGCCTTGTCATTACAATGCTCCATGGCCTCTGTCATCACCATGCTCCATGGTCTTTCTCATCACAATGCTCTATGACTCCTGTCATCACAATGCTTGATGACCATTGTCATCACAATGCTCCAAGGCCCGTGTCATCACAATGCCTCATGGTCTTTGTAATCGTAATGCTCAATGACCCCTCTCATCACAATGCTCCATGCCGTTGTCATCACAATGCTCCATGGCCCCTGTAATCACAATGCTCCATGCCCTCGTCATCACAATGCTCCAGAGCTCTTGGCATCATAATGCTCCATTCCCGTGTCATCCCATTGCTCAATGACACTTGTCATCAAAATGTTCCTTGGCCTTTGTCATCACAGTGCTCCATGATACCTTTAATCAAAATTCTACATGACCACTGTCATCACAATGCAAGATGACCAATCTCATCACAATGCCCCATGACACGTGTCATCACAATTCGCCTTGGCCCTTGTCATCTCAATGCTGTATGAACCGTGTCATCACTAGGTTCCAGGACCCTTGTCATCAAAATGCTCCATGAACTCTCTTAGCTCAATGTTCCATGGCCTTTGTATTCACAATGCTCCATTGTCCCGATAATCGCGTTGCTCCATGATCTGTGTCAGCACAATATTTCATGACACTTGTCATCTCAATGCTCCATGATCCCTGTAATCAAAATGATCCCTGCCAATGTCATCACAATGTTCCATGTCTCCTGTAATCACAATGCTCCATGCCCATGTCATCACAATGCTCCAGGTATGTTGTCATCACCATGCTTCATGCCCCGTGTCATCACAATGCTCCATGAATCTTGTCTTCACAATGCTCTATGGCCTTTGTCATCACAATGCTCCGTGACCCCTGTCAACACAATGCCTGATGACCCCTGTCATCAAAATGCTAAATGGCACTTGTCATCACAATGCTCTATGTCACCTGTCATCACTCTTCTCCATGTCACTTGTTATCACAATGCTCCATGGCCCCTGTAATCCCAGTACTCCATGACCCCTTTCAATACAATGCCCAATGCTACCTCTCATCACAATTCTCCATGGCATTTGTCATCACGATGCACCATGACACCTGTCATCACAATGCTCCATGACACTTGTCATCACAGCGCTCGATGGCCCTTGTCATCACAATGTTCCTTGGTGCTTTTCATCGCAATGCTCCATGACAACTTTCATCAAATTACTCCAAGATTTGTTTCATCACAATGCTCCATGGCCCTTGTCATTACAAATCCACATGATCCCTTTCATGACAATTCTCCATGGCAACTTACATAAAAATGCTCCATGCCCCTGTCATCACAATGCCCAATGATACCTGTTTTTACAATGATCCATGTCCCTTGTCATCACAAGGCTCCATGTCCCTTGTATTCACAATGCCCCATGACCCCTGTCATCACAATGCTCCATGGCCCTTGTCATCACAATGCTCCATGAAACATTTCCTCACAATGCTCCAGTACGCCTTTCATCCAAATTCCCCATGGCCACTGTCATCACAATTCTCCATGACCCCTGTCATCGTAATGGTCCATGACCCGCTTCATCTCTATGCTCCATGACACCTGTCATCACAAAGCTCCATGCCCTTGACATCACCAGGCTCCAGAACTCTTGTCATTATGATGCTCCATGTCCGTTTCATCACCATGCTCCATGACACTTGTCATCACAATGCTCCATGGCCCCTCTCATTACTGTGCTCCATAATAACTTTAATCACATTTCTAGATGACCACTGCCATCACAATGCCCCATGACATTGTCATCACAATTCGCCATGACCATTGTCATCACAATGCTCCATGAACCATGTCATCAGAGGGTCCCAGGACACTTGTCATCACAATGATCCATTACCATTTTCATCACAATGCTCCATGACCACTGTCATCTCAATGCTCCAAGGCCTTTGTATTCAAAATGCTCCATGGCCCCTGTAATCACAGTGCTCCATAACACCTTTCATCATAATGCTCCATGACCACTGCCATCTCAATGCCTCATGACGCCTGTCATCACAATTCTCCAAGGCCCCTTTCATCACAATGCTCCATGACACTTGTCATCACATTGCTCCATAACACCTGTCATCACAGTGTTCCCGGCCCATATCATCACAAGGCCCCATGTCCCCTATAATCACAATGCTCCATGCCTTTTTCCTCACAATGCTCCAGAATTCTTGTCATCACAATGTTCCATGACCGTGGCATCACAATGCTCCATGGCCCTTGTCATCACAATGCTCCAGAATTCTTGTCATCACAATGTTCCATGACCGCGTCATCACAATGCTACATGACCCTGGTCTTCACAGTTCTCCATGACCTTTGTCATCACAATGCTCTATGTCGCTTTTCATGACAATTCTCAATGACCACTTTAATCACTATGCTCGCTGACCATTTTCATGACATTTCTCTATTGTCATTACAATTCCCCACGGCCCCTTTCTTCACAATGCTCCATGATGCCTGTCATAAAAATGCTCCATGGCTTTTGTTATCACAATGCTCCAGGACCAGTTTCATCACAATACTCCATCCCCCTTGTCATCACAGTGCACAATGAAACCTTTCATTACAATGTTCCATGAAACTTGTCATCACAATGCTCCATGGCCTTTATCGTCACAATGCTCCCAGGTACTTTTCATCACGACGTTCCATGAAAACTTTCATCACATTGCTCCATGACCATTGTCATCACAATAGTCCATACCCTTGTCAACACAATGCTGCCTAATCCCTGTCATCACAATTCTCCATGACTGCTGTCATCACAATAATCCAGGACAAGTTTCATAACAATGCTTCATGCCCCCAGTCATCACAGTGCTCCATGATACCTTTCATCACAATTCCTAGATGATCAATGTCATCACAATGCCCCATGACACCTGTCATACAATTCGCTATGGCCCTTGTCATCACAATACTCGATGAACCGTGTCATCACAGTGTTCCAGGACACATGTCATCACAATGATCCATGACTACTTTCATCACAATGCTCCAATACACCTGTCATCACAAGGCTCCATGGCCCCTGTTATCATATTGCTCCATGATCTCTTTCATCACAATGCTCCATGACCACTGTCATCACCATGCCTCATGACGCCTGTCATCTCAATGCTCCATGGCCCCTTTCATCACAATGCTCCATGAACCCAGTCATCACAATGTTCCCTGACTTTTCATCACAATGCTCCATGGGCCCTGTCATCACAATGCTCCATGCCCTTGTCATCAAAATGCTCCAGAACTCTTGTCATCATAATGCTCCATGCCAATGTCATCAAAATGCCCCATGACACTTGTCATCACAATGCTCCATGGCCTTTGTCATCACAATGTTCCATGGCCGCCGTCATCACAATGCTCCATGCCCTTGTCATCAAAATTCTCCAGAACTCTTGTCATCATAATGCTCCATGCCAATGTCATCAAAATGCCCCTTGACACTTGTCATCACAATGCTCCATGGCCTTTGTCATCACAATGTTCCATGGTCCCTGTAATCACAGTGCTCCCTGATACCTTTCATCACAATTCTAGATGACCACTGTCACCACAATGCCCCATGACTGATGTCATCACAATTCGCATGGTCCCTGTCATCACAATGCTCCATGAACCGTGTCATCACAAGGTTCCAGGACACTTGTCATCACAATGATCCATGATCACTTTCATCACAATGCTCCATGAAACCTGTCATCTCAATGCTCCATAGCCTTTGTATTCACAATGCTCCATGGCCCCTGTAATCACAGTGCTCTATGACCCATTTCATCACAATGCTCCAAGACCGCTGTCATCACAATGCCCCATGACGCCTGCCATCACAAATCTCCAAGGCCTCTCTTACCAGAAAGCTCCATGATGCCTGGCAGCACAATGTTCCAAGATAATTTTCATCACAATGCTCCATGACCCCTGTCATCACAAAGTTCTCTGCCCATATCATCACAATGCTCCATGCCCTTTCATCACAATGCTCCAGAATTCTTGTTATCGCAATGATCCTTGACCGTGTCATTACAATGCTCCATGACCCTTGTCATCACAAAGCTCCATGACCCCTGTCATCACAATGATCCATGACTCCTTTCCTCACAGTGCTCCAGTACCCTTTTCATCATAATGCTCCATGCCATTGTCAGCACAATGCTCCTTGGACCCTGTCATCAAAATGCTCCATCCCCTTTTCATCACAATGCTCCAGATGTCCTATCATTACAATGCTCCATGCCCGTGTCAACACAATGCTCCATGACCCCTGTCATCAAAATGCTTTATGAACCTTGTTATCAGAATGTTCCATGACCCCTGTCATCAAAATGATCCATGACCGTTGTCATCACAATGCTGCATGATACCTTTCATCCCAATTCTCTGTGACCGCTGTCATCACAATGCTCCTGGACAATTTTCATCACAATGCTCCATGGCCCCTGTCATCACAGTGCCCCATAACCGCTGTAATCACAATGCTCCATGACCCTGTCATCACAATGCTGCATGACTCCTGTCATCACATTTTTCCATGGCCTATGTATTCACAATGCACCATGGACCCTATAATCACACTGTTGCATGTTCCCTTTCAACACAATGGTCCATGACCCCTCTCATCACAATGTTCCATGAAAATTGTCATCAAAATGCTCCATGACCCCGGTCACCACAAGGTTCCCTGCCCTTGTCATCACAATGCTCCATGACGCTTGTAATCACAATGGTACATGGCCTTGTCATTACAATGCTCCATGGCCTCTGTCATCACCATGCTCCATGGTCTTTCTCATCACAATGCTCTATGACTCCTGTCATCACAATGCTTGATGACCATTGTCATCACAATGCTCCAAGGCCCGTGTCATCACAATGCCTCATGGTCTTTGTAATCATAATGCTCAATGACCCCTCTCATCACAATGCTCCATGCCGTTGTCATCACAATGCTCCATGGCCCCTGTAATCACAATGCTCCATGCCCTCGTCATCACAATGCTCCAGAGCTCTTGGCATCATAATGCTCCATTCCCGTGTCATCCCATTGCTCAATGACACTTGTCATCAAAATGTTCCTTGGCCTTTGTCATCACAGTGCTCCATGATACCTTTAATCAAAATTCTACATGACCACTGTCATCACAATGCAAGATGACCAATCTCATCACAATGCCCCATGACACGTGTCATCACAATTCGCCTTGGCCCTTGTCATCTCAATGCTGTATGAACCGTGTCATCACTAGGTTCCAGGACCCTTGTCATCCAAATGCTCCATGAACTCTCTTAGCTCAATGTTCCATGGCCTTTGTATTCACAATGCTCCATTGTCCCGATAATCGCGTTGCTCCATGATCTGTGTCAGCACAATATTTCATGACCCTTGTCATCTCAATGCTCCATGATCCCTGTAATCAAAATGATCCCTGCCAATGTCATCACAATGTTCCATGTCTCCTGTAATCACAATGCTCCATGCCCATGTCATCACAATGCTCCAGGTATGTTGTCATCACCATGCTTCATGCCCCGTGTCATCACAATGCTCCATGAATCTTGTCTTCACAATGCTCTATGGCCTTTGTCATCACAATGCTCCGTGACCCCTGTCAACACAATGCCTGATGACCCCTGTCATCAAAATGCTAAATGGCACTTGTCATCACAATGCTCTATGTCACCTGTCATCACTCTTCTCCATGTCACTTGTTATCACAATGCTCCATGGCCCCTGTAATCCCAGTACTCCATGACCCCTTTCATTACAATGCCCAATGCTACCTCTCATCACAATTCTCCATGGCATTTGTCATCACGATGCACCATGACACCTGTCATCACAATGCTCCATGACACTTGTCATCACAGCGCTCGATGGCCCTTGTCATCACAATGTTCCTTGGTGCTTTTCATCGCAATGCTCCATGACAACTTTCATCAAATTACTCCAAGATTTGTTTCATCACAATGCTCCATGGCCCTTGTCATTACAAATCCACATGATCCCTTTCATGACAATTCTCCATGGCAACTTACATAAAAATGCTCCATGCCCCTGTCATCACAATGCCCAATGATACCTGTTTTTACAATGATCCATGTCCCTTGTCATCACAAGGCTCCATGTCCCTTGTATTCACAATGCCCCATGACCCCTGTCATCACAATGCTCCATGGCCCTTGTCATCACAATGCTCCATGAAACATTTCCTCACAATGCTCCAGTACGCCTTTCATCCAAATTCCCCATGGCCACTGTCATCACAATTCTCCATGACCCCTGTCATCGTAATGGTCCATGACCCGCTTCATCTCTATGCTCCATGACACCTGTCATCACAAAGCTCCATGCCCTTGACATCACCAGGCTCCAGAACTCTTGTCATTATGATGCTCCATGTCCGTTTCATCACCATGCTCCATGACACTTGTCATCACAATGCTCCATGGCCCCTCTCATTACTGTGCTCCATAATAACTTTAATCACATTTCTAGATGACCACTGCCATCACAATGCCCCATGACATTGTCATCACAATTCGCCATGACCATTGTCATCACAATGCTCCATGAACCATGTCATCAGAGGGTCCCAGGACACTTGTCATCACAATGATCCATTACCATTTTCATCACAATGCTCCATGACCACTGTCATCTCAATGCTCCAAGGCCTTTGTATTCAAAATGCTCCATGGCCCCTGTAATCACAGTGCTCCATAACACCTTTCATCATAATGCTCCATGACCACTGCCATCTCAATGCCTCATGACGCCTGTCATCACAATTCTCCAAGGCCCCTTTCATCACAATGCTCCATGACACTTGTCATCACATTGCTCCATAACACCTGTCATCACAGTGTTCCCGGCCCATATCATCACAAGGCCCCATGTCCCCTATAATCACAATGCTCCATGCCTTTTTCCTCACAATGCTCCAGAATTCTTGTCATCACAATGTTCCATGACCGTGGCATCACAATGCTCCATGGCCCTTGTCATCACAATGCTCCAGAATTCTTGTCATCACAATGTTCCATGACCGCGTCATCACAATGCTACATGACCCTGGTCTTCACAGTTCTCCATGACCTTTGTCATCACAATGCTCTATGTCGCTTTTCATGACAATTCTCAATGACCACTTTAATCACTATGCTCGCTGACCATTTTCATGACATTTCTCTATTGTCATTACAATTCCCCACGGCCCCTTTCTTCACAATGCTCCATGATGCCTGTCATAAAAATGCTCCATGGCTTTTGTTATCACAATGCTCCAGGACCAGTTTCATCACAATACTCCATCCCCCTTGTCATCACAGTGCACAATGAAACCTTTCATTACAATGTTCCATGAAACTTGTCATCACAATGCTCCATGGCCTTTATCGTCACAATGCTCCCAGGTACTTTTCATCACGACGTTCCATGAAAACTTTCATCACATTGCTCCATGACCATTGTCATCAAAATAGTCCATACCCTTGTCAACACAATGCTGCCTAATCCCTGTCATCACAATTCTCCATGACTGCTGTCATCACAATAATCCAGGACAAGTTTCATAACAATGCTTCATGCCCCCAGTCATCACAGTGCTCCATGATACCTTTCATCACAATTCCTAGATGATCAATGTCATCACAATGCCCCATGACACCTGTCATACAATTCGCTATGGCCCTTGTCATCACAATACTCGATGAACCGTGTCATCACAGTGTTCCAGGACACATGTCATCACAATGATCCATGACTACTTTCATCACAATGCTCCAATACACCTGTCATCACAAGGCTCCACGGCCCCTGTTATCATATTGCTCCATGATCTCTTTCATCACAATGCTCCATGACCACTGTCATCACCATGCCTCATGACGCCTGTCATCTCAATGCTCCATGGCCCCTTTCATCACAATGCTCCATGAACCCAGTCATCACAATGTTCCCTGACTTTTCATCACAATGCTCCATGGGCCCTGTCATCACAATGCTCCATGCCCTTGTCATCAAAATGCTCCAGAACTCTTGTCATCATAATGCTCCATGCCAATGTCATCAAAATGCCCCATGACACTTGTCATCACAATGCTCCATGGCCTTTGTCATCACAATGTTCCATGGCCGCCGTCATCACAATGCTCCATGCCCTTGTCATCAAAATTCTCCAGAACTCTTGTCATCATAATGCTCCATGCCAATGTCATCAAAATGCCCCTTGACACTTGTCATCACAATGCTCCATGGCCTTTGTCATCACAATGTTCCATGGTCCCTGTAATCACAGTGCTCCCTGATACCTTTCATCACAATTCTAGATGACCACTGTCACCACAATGCCCCATGACTGATGTCATCACAATTCGCATGGTCCCTGTCATCACAATGCTCCATGAACCGTGTCATCACAAGGTTCCAGGACACTTGTCATCACAATGATCCATGATCACTTTCATCACAATGCTCCATGAAACCTGTCATCTCAATGCTCCATAGCCTTTGTATTCACAATGCTCCATGGCCCCTGTAATCACAGTGCTCTATGACCCATTTCATCACAATGCTCCAAGACCGCTGTCATCACAATGCCCCATGACGCCTGCCATCACAAATCTCCAAGGCCTCTCTTACCAGAAAGCTCCATGATGCCTGGCAGCACAATGTTCCAAGATAATTTTCATCACAATGCTCCATGACCCCTGTCATCACAAAGTTCTCTGCCCATATCATCACAATGCTCCATGCCCTTTCATCACAATGCTCCAGAATTCTTGTTATCGCAATGATCCTTGACCGTGTCATTACAATGCTCCATGACCCTTGTCATCACAAAGCTCCATGACCCCTGTCATCACAATGATCCATGACTCCTTTCCTCACAGTGCTCCAGTACCCTTTTCATCATAATGCTCCATGCCATTGTCAGCACAATGCTCCTTGGACCCTGTCATCAAAATGCTCCATCCCCTTTTCATCACAATGCTCCAGATGTCCTATCATTACAATGCTCCATGCCCGTGTCAACACAATGCTCCATGACCCCTGTCATCAAAATGCTTTATGAACCTTGTTATCAGAATGTTCCATGACCCCTGTCATCAAAATGATCCATGACCGTTGTCATCACAATGCTGCATGATACCTTTCATCCCAATTCTCTGTGACCGCTGTCATCACAATGCTCCTGGACAATTTTCATCACAATGCTCCATGGCCCCTGTCATCACAGTGCCCCATAACCGCTGTAATCACAATGCTCCATGACCCTGTCATCACAATGCTGCATGACTCCTGTCATCACATTTTTCCATGGCCTATGTATTCACAATGCACCATGGACCCTATAATCACACTGTTGCATGTTCCCTTTCAACACAATGGTCCATGACCCCTCTCATCACAATGTTCCATGAAAATTGTCATCAAAATGCTCCATGACCCCGGTCACCACAAGGTTCCCTGCCCTTGTCATCACAATGCTCCATGACGCTTGTAATCACAATGGTACATGGCCTTGTCATTACAATGCTCCATGGCCTCTGTCATCACCATGCTCCATGGTCTTTCTCATCACAATGCTCTATGACTCCTGTCATCACAATGCTTGATGACCATTGTCATCACAATGCTCCAAGGCCCGTGTCATCACAATGCCTCATGGTCTTTGTAATCATAATGCTCAATGACCCCTCTCATCACAATGCTCCATGCCGTTGTCATCACAATGCTCCATGGCCCCTGTAATCACAATGCTCCATGCCCTCGTCATCACAATGCTCCAGAGCTCTTGGCATCATAATGCTCCATTCCCGTGTCATCCCATTGCTCAATGACACTTGTCATCAAAATGTTCCTTGGCCTTTGTCATCACAGTGCTCCATGATACCTTTAATCAAAATTCTACATGACCACTGTCATCACAATGCAAGATGACCAATCTCATCACAATGCCCCATGACACGTGTCATCACAATTCGCCTTGGCCCTTGTCATCTCAATGCTGTATGAACCGTGTCATCACTAGGTTCCAGGACCCTTGTCATCCAAATGCTCCATGAACTCTCTTAGCTCAATGTTCCATGGCCTTTGTATTCACAATGCTCCATTGTCCCGATAATCGCGTTGCTCCATGATCTGTGTCAGCACAATATTTCATGACCCTTGTCATCTCAATGCTCCATGATCCCTGTAATCAAAATGATCCCTGCCAATGTCATCACAATGTTCCATGTCTCCTGTAATCACAATGCTCCATGCCCATGTCATCACAATGCTCCAGGTATGTTGTCATCACCATGCTTCATGCCCCGTGTCATCACAATGCTCCATGAATCTTGTCTTCACAATGCTCTATGGCCTTTGTCATCACAATGCTCCGTGACCCCTGTCAACACAATGCCTGATGACCCCTGTCATCAAAATGCTAAATGGCACTTGTCATCACAATGCTCTATGTCACCTGTCATCACTCTTCTCCATGTCACTTGTTATCACAATGCTCCATGGCCCCTGTAATCCCAGTACTCCATGACCCCTTTCATTACAATGCCCAATGCTACCTCTCATCACAATTCTCCATGGCATTTGTCATCACGATGCACCATGACACCTGTCATCACAATGCTCCATGACACTTGTCATCACAGCGCTCGATGGCCCTTGTCATCACAATGTTCCTTGGTGCTTTTCATCGCAATGCTCCATGACAACTTTCATCAAATTACTCCAAGATTTGTTTCATCACAATGCTCCATGGCCCTTGTCATTACAAATCCACATGATCCCTTTCATGACAATTCTCCATGGCAACTTACATAAAAATGCTCCATGCCCCTGTCATCACAATGCCCAATGATACCTGTTTTTACAATGATCCATGTCCCTTGTCATCACAAGGCTCCATGTCCCTTGTATTCACAATGCCCCATGACCCCTGTCATCACAATGCTCCATGGCCCTTGTCATCACAATGCTCCATGAAACATTTCCTCACAATGCTCCAGTACGCCTTTCATCCAAATTCCCCATGGCCACTGTCATCACAATTCTCCATGACCCCTGTCATCGTAATGGTCCATGACCCGCTTCATCTCTATGCTCCATGACACCTGTCATCACAAAGCTCCATGCCCTTGACATCACCAGGCTCCAGAACTCTTGTCATTATGATGCTCCATGTCCGTTTCATCACCATGCTCCATGACACTTGTCATCACAATGCTCCATGGCCCCTCTCATTACTGTGCTCCATAATAACTTTAATCACATTTCTAGATGACCACTGCCATCACAATGCCCCATGACATTGTCATCACAATTCGCCATGACCATTGTCATCACAATGCTCCATGAACCATGTCATCAGAGGGTCCCAGGACACTTGTCATCACAATGATCCATTACCATTTTCATCACAATGCTCCATGACCACTGTCATCTCAATGCTCCAAGGCCTTTGTATTCAAAATGCTCCATGGCCCCTGTAATCACAGTGCTCCATAACACCTTTCATCATAATGCTCCATGACCACTGCCATCTCAATGCCTCATGACGCCTGTCATCACAATTCTCCAAGGCCCCTTTCATCACAATGCTCCATGACACTTGTCATCACATTGCTCCATAACACCTGTCATCACAGTGTTCCCGGCCCATATCATCACAAGGCCCCATGTCCCCTATAATCACAATGCTCCATGCCTTTTTCCTCACAATGCTCCAGAATTCTTGTCATCACAATGTTCCATGACCGTGGCATCACAATGCTCCATGGCCCTTGTCATCACAATGCTCCAGAATTCTTGTCATCACAATGTTCCATGACCGCGTCATCACAATGCTACATGACCCTGGTCTTCACAGTTCTCCATGACCTTTGTCATCACAATGCTCTATGTCGCTTTTCATGACAATTCTCAATGACCACTTTAATCACTATGCTCGCTGACCATTTTCATGACATTTCTCTATTGTCATTACAATTCCCCACGGCCCCTTTCTTCACAATGCTCCATGATGCCTGTCATAAAAATGCTCCATGGCTTTTGTTATCACAATGCTCCAGGACCAGTTTCATCACAATACTCCATCCCCCTTGTCATCACAGTGCACAATGAAACCTTTCATTACAATGTTCCATGAAACTTGTCATCACAATGCTCCATGGCCTTTATCGTCACAATGCTCCCAGGTACTTTTCATCACGACGTTCCATGAAAACTTTCATCACATTGCTCCATGACCATTGTCATCACAATAGTCCATACCCTTGTCAACACAATGCTGCCTAATCCCTGTCATCACAATTCTCCATGACTGCTGTCATCACAATAATCCAGGACAAGTTTCATAACAATGCTTCATGCCCCCAGTCATCACAGTGCTCCATGATACCTTTCATCACAATTCCTAGATGATCAATGTCATCACAATGCCCCATGACACCTGTCATACAATTCGCTATGGCCCTTGTCATCACAATACTCGATGAACCGTGTCATCACAGTGTTCCAGGACACATGTCATCACAATGATCCATGACTACTTTCATCACAATGCTCCAATACACCTGTCATCACAAGGCTCCATGGCCCCTGTTATCATATTGCTCCATGATCTCTTTCATCACAATGCTCCATGACCACTGTCATCACCATGCCTCATGACGCCTGTCATCTCAATGCTCCATGGCCCCTTTCATCACAATGCTCCATGAACCCAGTCATCACAATGTTCCCTGACTTTTCATCACAATGCTCCATGGGCCCTGTCATCACAATGCTCCATGCCCTTGTCATCAAAATGCTCCAGAACTCTTGTCATCATAATGCTCCATGCCAATGTCATCAAAATGCCCCATGACACTTGTCATCACAATGCTCCATGGCCTTTGTCATCACAATGTTCCATGGCCGCCGTCATCACAATGCTCCATGCCCTTGTCATCAAAATTCTCCAGAACTCTTGTCATCATAATGCTCCATGCCAATGTCATCAAAATGCCCCTTGACACTTGTCATCACAATGCTCCATGGCCTTTGTCATCACAATGTTCCATGGTCCCTGTAATCACAGTGCTCCCTGATACCTTTCATCACAATTCTAGATGACCACTGTCACCACAATGCCCCATGACTGATGTCATCACAATTCGCATGGTCCCTGTCATCACAATGCTCCATGAACCGTGTCATCACAAGGTTCCAGGACACTTGTCATCACAATGATCCATGATCACTTTCATCACAATGCTCCATGAAACCTGTCATCTCAATGCTCCATAGCCTTTGTATTCACAATGCTCCATGGCCCCTGTAATCACAGTGCTCTATGACCCATTTCATCACAATGCTCCAAGACCGCTGTCATCACAATGCCCCATGACGCCTGCCATCACAAATCTCCAAGGCCTCTCTTACCAGAAAGCTCCATGATGCCTGGCAGCACAATGTTCCAAGATAATTTTCATCACAATGCTCCATGACCCCTGTCATCACAAAGTTCTCTGCCCATATCATCACAATGCTCCATGCCCTTTCATCACAATGCTCCAGATTACTTGTTATCGCAATGATCCTTGACCGTGTCATTACAATGCTCCATGACCCTTGTCATCACAAAGCTCCATGACCCCTGTCATCACAATGATCCATGACTCCTTTCCTCACAGTGCTCCAGTACCCTTTTCATCATAATGCTCCATGCCATTGTCAGCACAATGCTCCTTGGACCCTGTCATCAAAATGCTCCATCCCCTTTTCATCACAATGCTCCTGATGTCCTATCATTACAATGCTCCATGCCCGTGTCAACACAATGCTCCATGAGCCCTGTCATCAAAATGCTTTATGAACCTTGTTATCAGAATGTTCCATGACCCCTGTCATCAAAATGATCCATGACCGTTGTCATCACAATGCTGCATGATACCTTTCATCCCAATTCTCTGTGACCGCTGTCATCACAATGCTCCTGGACAATTTTCATCACAATGCTCCATGGCCCCTGTCATCACAGTGCCCCATAACCGCTGTAATCACAATGCTCCATGACCCTGTCATCACAATGCTGCATGACTCCTGTCATCACATTTTTCCATGGCCTATGTATTCACAATGCACCATGGACCCTATAATCACACTGTTGCATGTTCCCTTTCAACACAATGGTCCATGACCCCTCTCATCACAATGTTCCATGAAAATTGTCATCAAAATGCTCCATGACCCCGGTCACCACAAGGTTCCCTGCCCTTGTCATCACAATGCTCCATGACGCTTGTAATCACAATGGTACATGGCCTTGTCATTACAATGCTCCATGGCCTCTGTCATCACCATGCTCCATGGTCTTTCTCATCACAATGCTCTATGACTCCTGTCATCACAATGCTTGATGACCATTGTCATCACAATGCTCCAAGGCCCGTGTCATCACAATGCCTCATGGTCTTTGTAATCATAATGCTCAATGACCCCTCTCATCACAATGCTCCATGCCGTTGTCATCACAATGCTCCATGGCCCCTGTAATCACAATGCTCCATGCCCTCGTCATCACAATGCTCCAGAGCTCTTGGCATCATAATGCTCCATTCCCGTGTCATCCCATTGCTCAATGACACTTGTCATCAAAATGTTCCTTGGCCTTTGTCATCACAGTGCTCCATGATACCTTTAATCAAAATTCTACATGACCACTGTCATCACAATGCAAGATGACCAATCTCATCACAATGCCCCATGACACGTGTCATCACAATTCGCCTTGGCCCTTGTCATCTCAATGCTGTATGAACCGTGTCATCACTAGGTTCCAGGACCCTTGTCATCAAAATGCTCCATGAACTCTCTTAGCTCAATGTTCCATGGCCTTTGTATTCACAATGCTCCATTGTCCCGATAATCGCGTTGCTCCATGATCTGTGTCAGCACAATATTTCATGACACTTGTCATCTCAATGCTCCATGATCCCTGTAATCAAAATGATCCCTGCCAATGTCATCACAATGTTCCATGTCTCCTGTAATCACAATGCTCCATGCCCATGTCATCACAATGCTCCAGGTATGTTGTCATCACCATGCTTCATGCCCCGTGTCATCACAATGCTCCATGAATCTTGTCTTCACAATGCTCTATGGCCTTTGTCATCACAATGCTCCGTGACCCCTGTCAACACAATGCCTGATGACCCCTGTCATCAAAATGCTAAATGGCACTTGTCATCACAATGCTCTATGTCACCTGTCATCACTCTTCTCCATGTCACTTGTTATCACAATGCTCCATGGCCCCTGTAATCCCAGTACTCCATGACCCCTTTCAATACAATGCCCAATGCTACCTCTCATCACAATTCTCCATGGCATTTGTCATCACGATGCACCATGACACCTGTCATCACAATGCTCCATGACACTTGTCATCACAGCGCTCGATGGCCCTTGTCATCACAATGTTCCTTGGTGCTTTTCATCGCAATGCTCCATGACAACTTTCATCAAATTACTCCAAGATTTGTTTCATCACAATGCTCCATGGCCCTTGTCATTACAAATCCACATGATCCCTTTCATGACAATTCTCCATGGCAACTTACATAAAAATGCTCCATGCCCCTGTCATCACAATGCCCAATGATACCTGTTTTTACAATGATCCATGTCCCTTGTCATCACAAGGCTCCATGTCCCTTGTATTCACAATGCCCCATGACCCCTGTCATCACAATGCTCCATGGCCCTTGTCATCACAATGCTCCATGAAACATTTCCTCACAATGCTCCAGTACGCCTTTCATCCAAATTCCCCATGGCCACTGTCATCACAATTCTCCATGACCCCTGTCATCGTAATGGTCCATGACCCGCTTCATCTCTATGCTCCATGACACCTGTCATCACAAAGCTCCATGCCCTTGACATCACCAGGCTCCAGAACTCTTGTCATTATGATGCTCCATGTCCGTTTCATCACCATGCTCCATGACACTTGTCATCACAATGCTCCATGGCCCCTCTCATTACTGTGCTCCATAATAACTTTAATCACATTTCTAGATGACCACTGCCATCACAATGCCCCATGACATTGTCATCACAATTCGCCATGACCATTGTCATCACAATGCTCCATGAACCATGTCATCAGAGGGTTCCAGGACACTTGTCATCACAATGATCCATTACCATTTTCATCACAATGCTCCATGACCACTGTCATCTCAATGCTCCAAGGCCTTTGTATTCAAAATGCTCCATGGCCCCTGTAATCACAGTGCTCCATAACACCTTTCATCATAATGCTCCATGACCACTGCCATCTCAATGCCTCATGACGCCTGTCATCACAATTCTCCAAGGCCCCTTTCATCACAATGCTCCATGACACTTGTCATCACATTGCTCCATAACACCTGTCATCACAGTGTTCCCGGCCCATATCATCACAAGGCCCCATGTCCCCTATAATCACAATGCTCCATGCCTTTTTCCTCACAATGCTCCAGAATTCTTGTCATCACAATGTTCCATGACCGTGGCATCACAATGCTCCATGGCCCTTGTCATCACAATGCTCCAGAATTCTTGTCATCACAATGTTCCATGACCGCGTCATCACAATGCTACATGACCCTGGTCTTCACAGTTCTCCATGACCTTTGTCATCACAATGCTCTATGTCGCTTTTCATGACAATTCTCAATGACCACTTTAATCACTATGCTCGCTGACCATTTTCATGACATTTCTCTATTGTCATTACAATTCCCCACGGCCCCTTTCTTCACAATGCTCCATGATGCCTGTCATAAAAATGCTCCATGGCTTTTGTTATCACAATGCTCCAGGACCAGTTTCATCACAATACTCCATCCCCCTTGTCATCACAGTGCACAATGAAACCTTTCATTACAATGTTCCATGAAACTTGTCATCACAATGCTCCATGGCCTTTATCGTCACAATGCTCCCAGGTACTTTTCATCACGACGTTCCATGAAAACTTTCATCACATTGCTCCATGACCATTGTCATCACAATAGTCCATACCCTTGTCAACACAATGCTGCCTAATCCCTGTCATCACAATTCTCCATGACTGCTGTCATCACAATAATCCAGGACAAGTTTCATAACAATGCTTCATGCCCCCAGTCATCACAGTGCTCCATGATACCTTTCATCACAATTCCTAGATGATCAATGTCATCACAATGCCCCATGACACCTGTCATACAATTCGCTATGGCCCTTGTCATCACAATACTCGATGAACCGTGTCATCACAGTGTTCCAGGACACATGTCATCACAATGATCCATGACTACTTTCATCACAATGCTCCAATACACCTGTCATCACAAGGCTCCATGGCCCCTGTTATCATATTGCTCCATGATCTCTTTCATCACAATGCTCCATGACCACTGTCATCACCATGCCTCATGACGCCTGTCATCTCAATGCTCCATGGCCCCTTTCATCACAATGCTCCATGAACCCAGTCATCACAATGTTCCCTGACTTTTCATCACAATGCTCCATGGGCCCTGTCATCACAATGCTCCATGCCCTTGTCATCAAAATGCTCCAGAACTCTTGTCATCATAATGCTCCATGCCAATGTCATCAAAATGCCCCATGACACTTGTCATCACAATGCTCCATGGCCTTTGTCATCACAATGTTCCATGGCCGCCGTCATCACAATGCTCCATGCCCTTGTCATCAAAATTCTCCAGAACTCTTGTCATCATAATGCTCCATGCCAATGTCATCAAAATGCCCCTTGACACTTGTCATCACAATGCTCCATGGCCTTTGTCATCACAATGTTCCATGGTCCCTGTAATCACAGTGCTCCCTGATACCTTTCATCACAATTCTAGATGACCACTGTCACCACAATGCCCCATGACTGATGTCATCACAATTCGCATGGTCCCTGTCATCACAATGCTCCATGAACCGTGTCATCACAAGGTTCCAGGACACTTGTCATCACAATGATCCATGATCACTTTCATCACAATGCTCCATGAAACCTGTCATCTCAATGCTCCATAGCCTTTGTATTCACAATGCTCCATGGCCCCTGTAATCACAGTGCTCTATGACCCATTTCATCACAATGCTCCAAGACCGCTGTCATCACAATGCCCCATGACGCCTGCCATCACAAATCTCCAAGGCCTCTCTTACCAGAAAGCTCCATGATGCCTGGCAGCACAATGTTCCAAGATAATTTTCATCACAATGCTCCATGACCCCTGTCATCACAAAGTTCTCTGCCCATATCATCACAATGCTCCATGCCCTTTCATCACAATGCTCCAGAATTCTTGTTATCGCAATGATCCTTGACCGTGTCATTACAATGCTCCATGACCCTTGTCATCACAAAGCTCCATGACCCCTGTCATCACAATGATCCATGACTCCTTTCCTCACAGTGCTCCAGTACCCTTTTCATCATAATGCTCCATGCCATTGTCAGCACAATGCTCCTTGGACCCTGTCATCAAAATGCTCCATCCCCTTTTCATCACAATGCTCCAGATGTCCTATCATTACAATGCTCCATGCCCGTGTCAACACAATGCTCCATGACCCCTGTCATCAAAATGCTTTATGAACCTTGTTATCAGAATGTTCCATGACCCCTGTCATCAAAATGATCCATGACCGTTGTCATCACAATGCTGCATGATACCTTTCATCCCAATTCTCTGTGACCGCTGTCATCACAATGCTCCTGGACAATTTTCATCACAATGCTCCATGGCCCCTGTCATCACAGTGCCCCATAACCGCTGTAATCACAATGCTCCATGACCCTGTCATCACAATGCTGCATGACTCCTGTCATCACATTTTTCCATGGCCTATGTATTCACAATGCACCATGGACCCTATAATCACACTGTTGCATGTTCCCTTTCAACACAATGGTCCATGACCCCTCTCATCACAATGTTCCATGAAAATTGTCATCAAAATGCTCCATGACCCCGGTCACCACAAGGTTCCCTGCCCTTGTCATCACAATGCTCCATGACGCTTGTAATCACAATGGTACATGGCCTTGTCATTACAATGCTCCATGGCCTCTGTCATCACCATGCTCCATGGTCTTTCTCATCACAATGCTCTATGACTCCTGTCATCACAATGCTTGATGACCATTGTCATCACAATGCTCCAAGGCCCGTGTCATCACAATGCCTCATGGTCTTTGTAATCATAATGCTCAATGACCCCTCTCATCACAATGCTCCATGCCGTTGTCATCACAATGCTCCATGGCCCCTGTAATCACAATGCTCCATGCCCTCGTCATCACAATGCTCCAGAGCTCTTGGCATCATAATGCTCCATTCCCGTGTCATCCCATTGCTCAATGACACTTGTCATCAAAATGTTCCTTGGCCTTTGTCATCACAGTGCTCCATGATACCTTTAATCAAAATTCTACATGACCACTGTCATCACAATGCAAGATGACCAATCTCATCACAATGCCCCATGACACGTGTCATCACAATTCGCCTTGGCCCTTGTCATCTCAATGCTGTATGAACCGTGTCATCACTAGGTTCCAGGACCCTTGTCATCAAAATGCTCCATGAACTCTCTTAGCTCAATGTTCCATGGCCTTTGTATTCACAATGCTCCATTGTCCCGATAATCGCGTTGCTCCATGATCTGTGTCAGCACAATATTTCATGACACTTGTCATCTCAATGCTCCATGATCCCTGTAATCAAAATGATCCCTGCCAATGTCATCACAATGTTCCATGTCTCCTGTAATCACAATGCTCCATGCCCATGTCATCACAATGCTCCAGGTATGTTGTCATCACCATGCTTCATGCCCCGTGTCATCACAATGCTCCATGAATCTTGTCTTCACAATGCTCTATGGCCTTTGTCATCACAATGCTCCGTGACCCCTGTCAACACAATGCCTGATGACCCCTGTCATCAAAATGCTAAATGGCACTTGTCATCACAATGCTCTATGTCACCTGTCATCACTCTTCTCCATGTCACTTGTTATCACAATGCTCCATGGCCCCTGTAATCCCAGTACTCCATGACCCCTTTCATTACAATGCCCAATGCTACCTCTCATCACAATTCTCCATGGCATTTGTCATCACGATGCACCATGACACCTGTCATCACAATGCTCCATGACACTTGTCATCACAGCGCTCGATGGCCCTTGTCATCACAATGTTCCTTGGTGCTTTTCATCGCAATGCTCCATGACAACTTTCATCAAATTACTCCAAGATTTGTTTCATCACAATGCTCCATGGCCCTTGTCATTACAAATCCACATGATCCCTTTCATGACAATTCTCCATGGCAACTTACATAAAAATGCTCCATGCCCCTGTCATCACAATGCCCAATGATACCTGTTTTTACAATGATCCATGTCCCTTGTCATCACAAGGCTCCATGTCCCTTGTATTCACAATGCCCCATGACCCCTGTCATCACAATGCTCCATGGCCCTTGTCATCACAATGCTCCATGAAACATTTCCTCACAATGCTCCAGTACGCCTTTCATCCAAATTCCCCATGGCCACTGTCATCACAATTCTCCATGACCCCTGTCATCGTAATGGTCCATGACCCGCTTCATCTCTATGCTCCATGACACCTGTCATCACAAAGCTCCATGCCCTTGACATCACCAGGCTCCAGAACTCTTGTCATTATGATGCTCCATGTCCGTTTCATCACCATGCTCCATGACACTTGTCATCACAATGCTCCATGGCCCCTCTCATTACTGTGCTCCATAATAACTTTAATCACATTTCTAGATGACCACTGCCATCACAATGCCCCATGACATTGTCATCACAATTCGCCATGACCATTGTCATCACAATGCTCCATGAACCATGTCATCAGAGGGTCCCAGGACACTTGTCATCACAATGATCCATTACCATTTTCATCACAATGCTCCATGACCACTGTCATCTCAATGCTCCAAGGCCTTTGTATTCAAAATGCTCCATGGCCCCTGTAATCACAGTGCTCCATAACACCTTTCATCATAATGCTCCATGACCACTGCCATCTCAATGCCTCATGACGCCTGTCATCACAATTCTCCAAGGCCCCTTTCATCACAATGCTCCATGACACTTGTCATCACATTGCTCCATAACACCTGTCATCACAGTGTTCCCGGCCCATATCATCACAAGGCCCCATGTCCCCTATAATCACAATGCTCCATGCCTTTTTCCTCACAATGCTCCAGAATTCTTGTCATCACAATGTTCCATGACCGTGGCATCACAATGCTCCATGGCCCTTGTCATCACAATGCTCCAGAATTCTTGTCATCACAATGTTCCATGACCGCGTCATCACAATGCTACATGACCCTGGTCTTCACAGTTCTCCATGACCTTTGTCATCACAATGCTCTATGTCGCTTTTCATGACAATTCTCAATGACCACTTTAATCACTATGCTCGCTGACCATTTTCATGACATTTCTCTATTGTCATTACAATTCCCCACGGCCCCTTTCTTCACAATGCTCCATGATGCCTGTCATAAAAATGCTCCATGGCTTTTGTTATCACAATGCTCCAGGACCAGTTTCATCACAATACTCCATCCCCCTTGTCATCACAGTGCACAATGAAACCTTTCATTACAATGTTCCATGAAACTTGTCATCACAATGCTCCATGGCCTTTATCGTCACAATGCTCCCAGGTACTTTTCATCACGACGTTCCATGAAAACTTTCATCACATTGCTCCATGACCATTGTCATCACAATAGTCCATACCCTTGTCAACACAATGCTGCCTAATCCCTGTCATCACAATTCTCCATGACTGCTGTCATCACAATAATCCAGGACAAGTTTCATAACAATGCTTCATGCCCCCAGTCATCACAGTGCTCCATGATACCTTTCATCACAATTCCTAGATGATCAATGTCATCACAATGCCCCATGACACCTGTCATACAATTCGCTATGGCCCTTGTCATCACAATACTCGATGAACCGTGTCATCACAGTGTTCCAGGACACATGTCATCACAATGATCCATGACTACTTTCATCACAATGCTCCAATACACCTGTCATCACAAGGCTCCACGGCCCCTGTTATCATATTGCTCCATGATCTCTTTCATCACAATGCTCCATGACCACTGTCATCACCATGCCTCATGACGCCTGTCATCTCAATGCTCCATGGCCCCTTTCATCACAATGCTCCATGAACCCAGTCATCACAATGTTCCCTGACTTTTCATCACAATGCTCCATGGGCCCTGTCATCACAATGCTCCATGCCCTTGTCATCAAAATGCTCCAGAACTCTTGTCATCATAATGCTCCATGCCAATGTCATCAAAATGCCCCATGACACTTGTCATCACAATGCTCCATGGCCTTTGTCATCACAATGTTCCATGGCCGCCGTCATCACAATGCTCCATGCCCTTGTCATCAAAATTCTCCAGAACTCTTGTCATCATAATGCTCCATGCCAATGTCATCAAAATGCCCCTTGACACTTGTCATCACAATGCTCCATGGCCTTTGTCATCACAATGTTCCATGGTCCCTGTAATCACAGTGCTCCCTGATACCTTTCATCACAATTCTAGATGACCACTGTCACCACAATGCCCCATGACTGATGTCATCACAATTCGCATGGTCCCTGTCATCACAATGCTCCATGAACCGTGTCATCACAAGGTTCCAGGACACTTGTCATCACAATGATCCATGATCACTTTCATCACAATGCTCCATGAAACCTGTCATCTCAATGCTCCATAGCCTTTGTATTCACAATGCTCCATGGCCCCTGTAATCACAGTGCTCTATGACCCATTTCATCACAATGCTCCAAGACCGCTGTCATCACAATGCCCCATGACGCCTGCCATCACAAATCTCCAAGGCCTCTCTTACCAGAAAGCTCCATGATGCCTGGCAGCACAATGTTCCAAGATAATTTTCATCACAATGCTCCATGACCCCTGTCATCACAAAGTTCTCTGCCCATATCATCACAATGCTCCATGCCCTTTCATCACAATGCTCCAGAATTCTTGTTATCGCAATGATCCTTGACCGTGTCATTACAATGCTCCATGACCCTTGTCATCACAAAGCTCCATGACCCCTGTCATCACAATGATCCATGACTCCTTTCCTCACAGTGCTCCAGTACCCTTTTCATCATAATGCTCCATGCCATTGTCAGCACAATGCTCCTTGGACCCTGTCATCAAAATGCTCCATCCCCTTTTCATCACAATGCTCCAGATGTCCTATCATTACAATGCTCCATGCCCGTGTCAACACAATGCTCCATGACCCCTGTCATCAAAATGCTTTATGAACCTTGTTATCAGAATGTTCCATGACCCCTGTCATCAAAATGATCCATGACCGTTGTCATCACAATGCTGCATGATACCTTTCATCCCAATTCTCTGTGACCGCTGTCATCACAATGCTCCTGGACAATTTTCATCACAATGCTCCATGGCCCCTGTCATCACAGTGCCCCATAACCGCTGTAATCACAATGCTCCATGACCCTGTCATCACAATGCTGCATGACTCCTGTCATCACATTTTTCCATGGCCTATGTATTCACAATGCACCATGGACCCTATAATCACACTGTTGCATGTTCCCTTTCAACACAATGGTCCATGACCCCTCTCATCACAATGTTCCATGAAAATTGTCATCAAAATGCTCCATGACCCCGGTCACCACAAGGTTCCCTGCCCTTGTCATCACAATGCTCCATGACGCTTGTAATCACAATGGTACATGGCCTTGTCATTACAATGCTCCATGGCCTCTGTCATCACCATGCTCCATGGTCTTTCTCATCACAATGCTCTATGACTCCTGTCATCACAATGCTTGATGACCATTGTCATCACAATGCTCCAAGGCCCGTGTCATCACAATGCCTCATGGTCTTTGTAATCATAATGCTCAATGACCCCTCTCATCACAATGCTCCATGCCGTTGTCATCACAATGCTCCATGGCCCCTGTAATCACAATGCTCCATGCCCTCGTCATCACAATGCTCCAGAGCTCTTGGCATCATAATGCTCCATTCCCGTGTCATCCCATTGCTCAATGACACTTGTCATCAAAATGTTCCTTGGCCTTTGTCATCACAGTGCTCCATGATACCTTTAATCAAAATTCTACATGACCACTGTCATCACAATGCAAGATGACCAATCTCATCACAATGCCCCATGACACGTGTCATCACAATTCGCCTTGGCCCTTGTCATCTCAATGCTGTATGAACCGTGTCATCACTAGGTTCCAGGACCCTTGTCATCAAAATGCTCCATGAACTCTCTTAGCTCAATGTTCCATGGCCTTTGTATTCACAATGCTCCATTGTCCCGATAATCGCGTTGCTCCATGATCTGTGTCAGCACAATATTTCATGACACTTGTCATCTCAATGCTCCATGATCCCTGTAATCAAAATGATCCCTGCCAATGTCATCACAATGTTCCATGTCTCCTGTAATCACAATGCTCCATGCCCATGTCATCACAATGCTCCAGGTATGTTGTCATCACCATGCTTCATGCCCCGTGTCATCACAATGCTCCATGAATCTTGTCTTCACAATGCTCTATGGCCTTTGTCATCACAATGCTCCGTGACCCCTGTCAACACAATGCCTGATGACCCCTGTCATCAAAATGCTAAATGGCACTTGTCATCACAATGCTCTATGTCACCTGTCATCACTCTTCTCCATGTCACTTGTTATCACAATGCTCCATGGCCCCTGTAATCCCAGTACTCCATGACCCCTTTCATTACAATGCCCAATGCTACCTCTCATCACAATTCTCCATGGCATTTGTCATCACGATGCACCATGACACCTGTCATCACAATGCTCCATGACACTTGTCATCACAGCGCTCGATGGCCCTTGTCATCACAATGTTCCTTGGTGCTTTTCATCGCAATGCTCCATGACAACTTTCATCAAATTACTCCAAGATTTGTTTCATCACAATGCTCCATGGCCCTTGTCATTACAAATCCACATGATCCCTTTCATGACAATTCTCCATGGCAACTTACATAAAAATGCTCCATGCCCCTGTCATCACAATGCCCAATGATACCTGTTTTTACAATGATCCATGTCCCTTGTCATCACAAGGCTCCATGTCCCTTGTATTCACAATGCCCCATGACCCCTGTCATCACAATGCTCCATGGCCCTTGTCATCACAATGCTCCATGAAACATTTCCTCACAATGCTCCAGTACGCCTTTCATCCAAATTCCCCATGGCCACTGTCATCACAATTCTCCATGACCCCTGTCATCGTAATGGTCCATGACCCGCTTCATCTCTATGCTCCATGACACCTGTCATCACAAAGCTCCATGCCCTTGACATCACCAGGCTCCAGAACTCTTGTCATTATGATGCTCCATGTCCGTTTCATCACCATGCTCCATGACACTTGTCATCACAATGCTCCATGGCCCCTCTCATTACTGTGCTCCATAATAACTTTAATCACATTTCTAGATGACCACTGCCATCACAATGCCCCATGACATTGTCATCACAATTCGCCATGACCATTGTCATCACAATGCTCCATGAACCATGTCATCAGAGGGTCCCAGGACACTTGTCATCACAATGATCCATTACCATTTTCATCACAATGCTCCATGACCACTGTCATCTCAATGCTCCAAGGCCTTTGTATTCAAAATGCTCCATGGCCCCTGTAATCACAGTGCTCCATAACACCTTTCATCATAATGCTCCATGACCACTGCCATCTCAATGCCTCATGACGCCTGTCATCACAATTCTCCAAGGCCCCTTTCATCACAATGCTCCATGACACTTGTCATCACATTGCTCCATAACACCTGTCATCACAGTGTTCCCGGCCCATATCATCACAAGGCCCCATGTCCCCTATAATCACAATGCTCCATGCCTTTTTCCTCACAATGCTCCAGAATTCTTGTCATCACAATGTTCCATGACCGTGGCATCACAATGCTCCATGGCCCTTGTCATCACAATGCTCCAGAATTCTTGTCATCACAATGTTCCATGACCGCGTCATCACAATGCTACATGACCCTGGTCTTCACAGTTCTCCATGACCTTTGTCATCACAATGCTCTATGTCGCTTTTCATGACAATTCTCAATGACCACTTTAATCACTATGCTCGCTGACCATTTTCATGACATTTCTCTATTGTCATTACAATTCCCCACGGCCCCTTTCTTCACAATGCTCCATGATGCCTGTCATAAAAATGCTCCATGGCTTTTGTTATCACAATGCTCCAGGACCAGTTTCATCACAATACTCCATCCCCCTTGTCATCACAGTGCACAATGAAACCTTTCATTACAATGTTCCATGAAACTTGTCATCACAATGCTCCATGGCCTTTATCGTCACAATGCTCCCAGGTACTTTTCATCATGACGTTCCATGAAAACTTTCATCACATTGCTCCATGACCATTGTCATCACAATAGTCCATACCCTTGTCAACACAATGCTGCCTAATCCCTGTCATCACAATTCTCCATGACTGCTGTCATCACAATAATCCAGGACAAGTTTCATAACAATGCTTCATGCCCCCAGTCATCACAGTGCTCCATGATACCTTTCATCACAATTCCTAGATGATCAATGTCATCACAATGCCCCATGACACCTGTCATACAATTCGCTATGGCCCTTGTCATCACAATACTCGATGAACCGTGTCATCACAGTGTTCCAGGACACATGTCATCACAATGATCCATGACTACTTTCATCACAATGCTCCAATACACCTGTCATCACAAGGCTCCATGGCCCCTGTTATCATATTGCTCCATGATCTCTTTCATCACAATGCTCCATGACCACTGTCATCACCATGCCTCATGACGCCTGTCATCTCAATGCTCCATGGCCCCTTTCATCACAATGCTCCATGAACCCAGTCATCACAATGTTCCCTGACTTTTCATCACAATGCTCCATGGGCCCTGTCATCACAATGCTCCATGCCCTTGTCATCAAAATGCTCCAGAACTCTTGTCATCATAATGCTCCATGCCAATGTCATCAAAATGCCCCATGACACTTGTCATCACAATGCTCCATGGCCTTTGTCATCACAATGTTCCATGGCCGCCGTCATCACAATGCTCCATGCCCTTGTCATCAAAATTCTCCAGAACTCTTGTCATCATAATGCTCCATGCCAATGTCATCAAAATGCCCCTTGACACTTGTCATCACAATGCTCCATGGCCTTTGTCATCACAATGTTCCATGGTCCCTGTAATCACAGTGCTCCCTGATACCTTTCATCACAATTCTAGATGACCACTGTCACCACAATGCCCCATGACTGATGTCATCACAATTCGCATGGTCCCTGTCATCACAATGCTCCATGAACCGTGTCATCACAAGGTTCCAGGACACTTGTCATCACAATGATCCATGATCACTTTCATCACAATGCTCCATGAAACCTGTCATCTCAATGCTCCATAGCCTTTGTATTCACAATGCTCCATGGCCCCTGTAATCACAGTGCTCTATGACCCATTTCATCACAATGCTCCAAGACCGCTGTCATCACAATGCCCCATGACGCCTGCCATCACAAATCTCCAAGGCCTCTCTTACCAGAAAGCTCCATGATGCCTGTCAGCACAATGTTCCAAGATAATTTTCATCACAATGCTCCATGACCCCTGTCATCACAAAGTTCTCTGCCCATATCATCACAATGCTCCATGCCCTTTCATCACAATGCTCCAGATTACTTGTTATCGCAATGATCCTTGACCGTGTCATTACAATGCTCCATGACCCTTGTCATCACAAAGCTCCATGACCCCTGTCATCACAATGATCCATGACTCCTTTCCTCACAGTGCTCCAGTACCCTTTTCATCATAATGCTCCATGCCATTGTCAGCACAATGCTCCTTGGACCCTGTCATCAAAATGCTCCATCCCCTTTTCATCACAATGCTCCAGATGTCCTATCATTACAATGCTCCATGCCCGTGTCAACACAATGCTCCATGACCCCTGTCATCAAAATGCTTTATGAACCTTGTTATCAGAATGTTCCATGACCCCTGTCATCAAAATGATCCATGACCGTTGTCATCACAATGCTGCATGATACCTTTCATCCCAATTCTCTGTGACCGCTGTCATCACAATGCTCCTGGACAATTTTCATCACAATGCTCCATGGCCCCTGTCATCACAGTGCCCCATAACCGCTGTAATCACAATGCTCCATGACCCTGTCATCACAATGCTGCATGACTCCTGTCATCACATTTTTCCATGGCCTATGTATTCACAATGCACCATGGACCCTATAATCACACTGTTGCATGTTCCCTTTCAACACAATGGTCCATGACCCCTCTCATCACAATGTTCCATGAAAATTGTCATCAAAATGCTCCATGACCCCGGTCACCACAAGGTTCCCTGCCCTTGTCATCACAATGCTCCATGACGCTTGTAATCACAATGGTACATGGCCTTGTCATTACAATGCTCCATGGCCTCTGTCATCACCATGCTCCATGGTCTTTCTCATCACAATGCTCTATGACTCCTGTCATCACAATGCTTGATGACCATTGTCATCACAATGCTCCAAGGCCCGTGTCATCACAATGCCTCATGGTCTTTGTAATCATAATGCTCAATGACCCCTCTCATCACAATGCTCCATGCCGTTGTCATCACAATGCTCCATGGCCCCTGTAATCACAATGCTCCATGCCCTCGTCATCACAATGCTCCAGAGCTCTTGGCATCATAATGCTCCATTCCCGTGTCATCCCATTGCTCAATGACACTTGTCATCAAAATGTTCCTTGGCCTTTGTCATCACAGTGCTCCATGATACCTTTAATCAAAATTCTACATGACCACTGTCATCACAATGCAAGATGACCAATCTCATCACAATGCCCCATGACACGTGTCATCACAATTCGCCTTGGCCCTTGTCATCTCAATGCTGTATGAACCGTGTCATCACTAGGTTCCAGGACCCTTGTCATCAAAATGCTCCATGAACTCTCTTAGCTCAATGTTCCATGGCCTTTGTATTCACAATGCTCCATTGTCCCGATAATCGCGTTGCTCCATGATCTGTGTCAGCACAATATTTCATGACACTTGTCATCTCAATGCTCCATGATCCCTGTAATCAAAATGATCCCTGCCAATGTCATCACAATGTTCCATGTCTCCTGTAATCACAATGCTCCATGCCCATGTCATCACAATGCTCCAGGTATGTTGTCATCACCATGCTTCATGCCCCGTGTCATCACAATGCTCCATGAATCTTGTCTTCACAATGCTCTATGGCCTTTGTCATCACAATGCTCCGTGACCCCTGTCAACACAATGCCTGATGACCCCTGTCATCAAAATGCTAAATGGCACTTGTCATCACAATGCTCTATGTCACCTGTCATCACTCTTCTCCATGTCACTTGTTATCACAATGCTCCATGGCCCCTGTAATCCCAGTACTCCATGACCCCTTTCAATACAATGCCCAATGCTACCTCTCATCACAATTCTCCATGGCATTTGTCATCACGATGCACCATGACACCTGTCATCACAATGCTCCATGACACTTGTCATCACAGCGCTCGATGGCCCTTGTCATCACAAAGTTCCTTGGTGCTTTTCATCGCAATGCTCCATGACAACTTTCATCAAATTACTCCAAGATTTGTTTCATCACAATGCTCCATGGCCCTTGTCATTACAAATCCACATGATCCCTTTCATGACAATTCTCCATGGCAACTTACATAAAAATGCTCCATGCCCCTGTCATCACAATGCCCAATGATACCTGTTTTTACAATGATCCATGTCCCTTGTCATCACAAGGCTCCATGTCCCTTGTATTCACAATGCCCCATGACCCCTGTCATCACAATGCTCCATGGCCCTTGTCATCACAATGCTCCATGAAACATTTCCTCACAATGCTCCAGTACGCCTTTCATCCAAATTCCCCATGGCCACTGTCATCACAATTCTCCATGACCCCTGTCATCGTAATGGTCCATGACCCGCTTCATCTCTATGCTCCATGACACCTGTCATCACAAAGCTCCATGCCCTTGACATCACCAGGCTCCAGAACTCTTGTCATTATGATGCTCCATGTCCGTTTCATCACCATGCTCCATGACACTTGTCATCACAATGCTCCATGGCCCCTCTCATTACTGTGCTCCATAATAACTTTAATCACATTTCTAGATGACCACTGCCATCACAATGCCCCATGACATTGTCATCACAATTCGCCATGACCATTGTCATCACAATGCTCCATGAACCATGTCATCAGAGGGTCCCAGGACACTTGTCATCACAATGATCCATTACCATTTTCATCACAATGCTCCATGACCACTGTCATCTCAATGCTCCAAGGCCTTTGTATTCAAAATGCTCCATGGCCCCTGTAATCACAGTGCTCCATAACACCTTTCATCATAATGCTCCATGACCACTGCCATCTCAATGCCTCATGACGCCTGTCATCACAATTCTCCAAGGCCCCTTTCATCACAATGCTCCATGACACTTGTCATCACATTGCTCCATAACACCTGTCATCACAGTGTTCCCGGCCCATATCATCACAAGGCCCCATGTCCCCTATAATCACAATGCTCCATGCCTTTTTCCTCACAATGCTCCAGAATTCTTGTCATCACAATGTTCCATGACCGTGGCATCACAATGCTCCATGGCCCTTGTCATCACAATGCTCCAGAATTCTTGTCATCACAATGTTCCATGACCGCGTCATCACAATGCTACATGACCCTGGTCTTCACAGTTCTCCATGACCTTTGTCATCACAATGCTCTATGTCGCTTTTCATGACAATTCTCAATGACCACTTTAATCACTATGCTCGCTGACCATTTTCATGACATTTCTCTATTGTCATTACAATTCCCCACGGCCCCTTTCTTCACAATGCTCCATGATGCCTGTCATAAAAATGCTCCATGGCTTTTGTTATCACAATGCTCCAGGACCAGTTTCATCACAATACTCCATCCCCCTTGTCATCACAGTGCACAATGAAACCTTTCATTACAATGTTCCATGAAACTTGTCATCACAATGCTCCATGGCCTTTATCGTCACAATGCTCCCAGGTACTTTTCATCACGACGTTCCATGAAAACTTTCATCACATTGCTCCATGACCATTGTCATCACAATAGTCCATACCCTTGTCAACACAATGCTGCCTAATCCCTGTCATCACAATTCTCCATGACTGCTGTCATCACAATAATCCAGGACAAGTTTCATAACAATGCTTCATGCCCCCAGTCATCACAGTGCTCCATGATACCTTTCATCACAATTCCTAGATGATCAATGTCATCACAATGCCCCATGACACCTGTCATACAATTCGCTATGGCCCTTGTCATCACAATACTCGATGAACCGTGTCATCACAGTGTTCCAGGACACATGTCATCACAATGATCCATGACTACTTTCATCACAATGCTCCAATACACCTGTCATCACAAGGCTCCATGGCCCCTGTTATCATATTGCTCCATGATCTCTTTCATCACAATGCTCCATGACCACTGTCATCACCATGCCTCATGACGCCTGTCATCTCAATGCTCCATGGCCCCTTTCATCACAATGCTCCATGAACCCAGTCATCACAATGTTCCCTGACTTTTCATCACAATGCTCCATGGGCCCTGTCATCACAATGCTCCATGCCCTTGTCATCAAAATGCTCCAGAACTCTTGTCATCATAATGCTCCATGCCAATGTCATCAAAATGCCCCATGACACTTGTCATCACAATGCTCCATGGCCTTTGTCATCACAATGTTCCATGGCCGCCGTCATCACAATGCTCCATGCCCTTGTCATCAAAATTCTCCAGAACTCTTGTCATCATAATGCTCCATGCCAATGTCATCAAAATGCCCCTTGACACTTGTCATCACAATGCTCCATGGCCTTTGTCATCACAATGTTCCATGGTCCCTGTAATCACAGTGCTCCCTGATACCTTTCATCACAATTCTAGATGACCACTGTCACCACAATGCCCCATGACTGATGTCATCACAATTCGCATGGTCCCTGTCATCACAATGCTCCATGAACCGTGTCATCACAAGGTTCCAGGACACTTGTCATCACAATGATCCATGATCACTTTCATCACAATGCTCCATGAAACCTGTCATCTCAATGCTCCATAGCCTTTGTATTCACAATGCTCCATGGCCCCTGTAATCACAGTGCTCTATGACCCATTTCATCACAATGCTCCAAGACCGCTGTCATCACAATGCCCCATGACGCCTGCCATCACAAATCTCCAAGGCCTCTCTTACCAGAAAGCTCCATGATGCCTGGCAGCACAATGTTCCAAGATAATTTTCATCACAATGCTCCATGACCCCTGTCATCACAAAGTTCTCTGCCCATATCATCACAATGCTCCATGCCCTTTCATCACAATGCTCCAGAATTCTTGTTATCGCAATGATCCTTGACCGTGTCATTACAATGCTCCATGACCCTTGTCATCACAAAGCTCCATGACCCCTGTCATCACAATGATCCATGACTCCTTTCCTCACAGTGCTCCAGTACCCTTTTCATCATAATGCTCCATGCCATTGTCAGCACAATGCTCCTTGGACCCTGTCATCAAAATGCTCCATCCCCTTTTCATCACAATGCTCCAGATGTCCTATCATTACAATGCTCCATGCCCGTGTCAACACAATGCTCCATGACCCCTGTCATCAAAATGCTTTATGAACCTTGTTATCAGAATGTTCCATGACCCCTGTCATCAAAATGATCCATGACCGTTGTCATCACAATGCTGCATGATACCTTTCATCCCAATTCTCTGTGACCGCTGTCATCACAATGCTCCTGGACAATTTTCATCACAATGCTCCATGGCCCCTGTCATCACAGTGCCCCATAACCGCTGTAATCACAATGCTCCATGACCCTGTCATCACAATGCTGCATGACTCCTGTCATCACATTTTTCCATGGCCTATGTATTCACAATGCACCATGGACCCTATAATCACACTGTTGCATGTTCCCTTTCAACACAATGGTCCATGACCCCTCTCATCACAATGTTCCATGAAAATTGTCATCAAAATGCTCCATGACCCCGGTCACCACAAGGTTCCCTGCCCTTGTCATCACAATGCTCCATGACGCTTGTAATCACAATGGTACATGGCCTTGTCATTACAATGCTCCATGGCCTCTGTCATCACCATGCTCCATGGTCTTTCTCATCACAATGCTCTATGACTCCTGTCATCACAATGCTTGATGACCATTGTCATCACAATGCTCCAAGGCCCGTGTCATCACAATGCCTCATGGTCTTTGTAATCATAATGCTCAATGACCCCTCTCATCACAATGCTCCATGCCGTTGTCATCACAATGCTCCATGGCCCCTGTAATCACAATGCTCCATGCCCTCGTCATCACAATGCTCCAGAGCTCTTGGCATCATAATGCTCCATTCCCGTGTCATCCCATTGCTCAATGACACTTGTCATCAAAATGTTCCTTGGCCTTTGTCATCACAGTGCTCCATGATACCTTTAATCAAAATTCTACATGACCACTGTCATCACAATGCAAGATGACCAATCTCATCACAATGCCCCATGACACGTGTCATCACAATTCGCCTTGGCCCTTGTCATCTCAATGCTGTATGAACCGTGTCATCACTAGGTTCCAGGACCCTTGTCATCCAAATGCTCCATGAACTCTCTTAGCTCAATGTTCCATGGCCTTTGTATTCACAATGCTCCATTGTCCCGATAATCGCATTGCTCCATGATCTGTGTCAGCACAATATTTCATGACACTTGTCATCTCAATGCTCCATGATCCCTGTAATCAAAATGATCCCTGCCAATGTCATCACAATGTTCCATGTCTCCTGTAATCACAATGCTCCATGCCCATGTCATCACAATGCTCCAGGTATGTTGTCATCACCATGCTTCATGCCCCGTGTCATCACAATGCTCCATGAATCTTGTCTTCACAATGCTCTATGGCCTTTGTCATCACAATGCTCTGTGACCCCTGTCAACACAATGCCTGATGACCCCTGTCATCAAAATGCTAAATGGCACTTGTCATCACAATGCTCTATGTCACCTGTCATCACTCTTCTCCATGTCACTTGTTATCACAATGCTCCATGGCCCCTGTAATCCCAGTACTCCATGACCCCTTTCAATACAATGCCCAATGCTACCTCTCATCACAATTCTCCATGGCATTTGTCATCACGATGCACCATGACACCTGTCATCACAATGCTCCATGACACTTGTCATCACAGCGCTCGATGGCCCTTGTCATCACAATGTTCCTTGGTGCTTTTCATCGCAATGCTCCATGACAACTTTCATCAAATTACTCCAAGATTTGTTTCATCACAATGCTCCATGGCCCTTGTCATTACAAATCCACATGATCCCTTTCATGACAATTCTCCATGGCAACTTACATAAAAATGCTCCATGCCCCTGTCATCACAATGCCCAATGATACCTGTTTTTACAATGATCCATGTCCCTTGTCATCACAAGGCTCCATGTCCCTTGTATTCACAATGCCCCATGACCCCTGTCATCACAATGCTCCATGGCCCTTGTCATCACAATGCTCCATGAAACATTTCCTCACAATGCTCCAGTACGCCTTTCATCCAAATTCCCCATGGCCACTGTCATCACAATTCTCCATGACCCCTGTCATCGTAATGGTCCATGACCCGCTTCATCTCTATGCTCCATGACACCTGTCATCACAAAGCTCCATGCCCTTGACATCACCAGGCTCCAGAACTCTTGTCATTATGATGCTCCATGTCCGTTTCATCACCATGCTCCATGACACTTGTCATCACAATGCTCCATGGCCCCTCTCATTACTGTGCTCCATAATAACTTTAATCACATTTCTAGATGACCACTGCCATCACAATGCCCCATGACATTGTCATCACAATTCGCCATGACCATTGTCATCACAATGCTCCATGAACCATGTCATCAGAGGGTCCCAGGACACTTGTCATCACAATGATCCATTACCATTTTCATCACAATGCTCCATGACCACTGTCATCTCAATGCTCCAAGGCCTTTGTATTCAAAATGCTCCATGGCCCCTGTAATCACAGTGCTCCATAACACCTTTCATCATAATGCTCCATGACCACTGCCATCTCAATGCCTCATGACGCCTGTCATCACAATTCTCCAAGGCCCCTTTCATCACAATGCTCCATGACACTTGTCATCACATTGCTCCATAACACCTGTCATCACAGTGTTCCCGGCCCATATCATCACAAGGCCCCATGTCCCCTATAATCACAATGCTCCATGCCTTTTTCCTCACAATGCTCCAGAATTCTTGTCATCACAATGTTCCATGACCGTGGCATCACAATGCTCCATGGCCCTTGTCATCACAATGCTCCAGAATTCTTGTCATCACAATGTTCCATGACCGCGTCATCACAATGCTACATGACCCTGGTCTTCACAGTTCTCCATGACCTTTGTCATCACAATGCTCTATGTCGCTTTTCATGACAATTCTCAATGACCACTTTAATCACTATGCTCGCTGACCATTTTCATGACATTTCTCTATTGTCATTACAATTCCCCACGGCCCCTTTCTTCACAATGCTCCATGATGCCTGTCATAAAAATGCTCCATGGCTTTTGTTATCACAATGCTCCAGGACCAGTTTCATCACAATACTCCATCCCCCTTGTCATCACAGTGCACAATGAAACCTTTCATTACAATGTTCCATGAAACTTGTCATCACAATGCTCCATGGCCTTTATCGTCACAATGCTCCCAGGTACTTTTCATCACGACGTTCCATGAAAACTTTCATCACATTGCTCCATGACCATTGTCATCACAATAGTCCATACCCTTGTCAACACAATGCTGCCTAATCCCTGTCATCACAATTCTCCATGACTGCTGTCATCACAATAATCCAGGACAAGTTTCATAACAATGCTTCATGCCCCCAGTCATCACAGTGCTCCATGATACCTTTCATCACAATTCCTAGATGATCAATGTCATCACAATGCCCCATGACACCTGTCATACAATTCGCTATGGCCCTTGTCATCACAATACTCGATGAACCGTGTCATCACAGTGTTCCAGGACACATGTCATCACAATGATCCATGACTACTTTCATCACAATGCTCCAATACACCTGTCATCACAAGGCTCCATGGCCCCTGTTATCATATTGCTCCATGATCTCTTTCATCACAATGCTCCATGACCACTGTCATCACCATGCCTCATGACGCCTGTCATCTCAATGCTCCATGGCCCCTTTCATCACAATGCTCCATGAACCCAGTCATCACAATGTTCCCTGACTTTTCATCACAATGCTCCATGGGCCCTGTCATCACAATGCTCCATGCCCTTGTCATCAAAATGCTCCAGAACTCTTGTCATCATAATGCTCCATGCCAATGTCATCAAAATGCCCCATGACACTTGTCATCACAATGCTCCATGGCCTTTGTCATCACAATGTTCCATGGCCGCCGTCATCACAATGCTCCATGCCCTTGTCATCAAAATTCTCCAGAACTCTTGTCATCATAATGCTCCATGCCAATGTCATCAAAATGCCCCTTGACACTTGTCATCACAATGCTCCATGGCCTTTGTCATCACAATGTTCCATGGTCCCTGTAATCACAGTGCTCCCTGATACCTTTCATCACAATTCTAGATGACCACTGTCACCACAATGCCCCATGACTGATGTCATCACAATTCGCATGGTCCCTGTCATCACAATGCTCCATGAACCGTGTCATCACAAGGTTCCAGGACACTTGTCATCACAATGATCCATGATCACTTTCATCACAATGCTCCATGAAACCTGTCATCTCAATGCTCCATAGCCTTTGTATTCACAATGCTCCATGGCCCCTGTAATCACAGTGCTCTATGACCCATTTCATCACAATGCTCCAAGACCGCTGTCATCACAATGCCCCATGACGCCTGCCATCACAAATCTCCAAGGCCTCTCTTACCAGAAAGCTCCATGATGCCTGGCAGCACAATGTTCCAAGATAATTTTCATCACAATGCTCCATGACCCCTGTCATCACAAAGTTCTCTGCCCATATCATCACAATGCTCCATGCCCTTTCATCACAATGCTCCAGAATTCTTGTTATCGCAATGATCCTTGACCGTGTCATTACAATGCTCCATGACCCTTGTCATCACAAAGCTCCATGACCCCTGTCATCACAATGATCCATGACTCCTTTCCTCACAGTGCTCCAGTACCCTTTTCATCATAATGCTCCATGCCATTGTCAGCACAATGCTCCTTGGACCCTGTCATCAAAATGCTCCATCCCCTTTTCATCACAATGCTCCAGATGTCCTATCATTACAATGCTCCATGCCCGTGTCAACACAATGCTCCATGACCCCTGTCATCAAAATGCTTTATGAACCTTGTTATCAGAATGTTCCATGACCCCTGTCATCAAAATGATCCATGACCGTTGTCATCACAATGCTGCATGATACCTTTCATCCCAATTCTCTGTGACCGCTGTCATCACAATGCTCCTGGACAATTTTCATCACAATGCTCCATGGCCCCTGTCATCACAGTGCCCCATAACCGCTGTAATCACAATGCTCCATGACCCTGTCATCACAATGCTGCATGACTCCTGTCATCACATTTTTCCATGGCCTATGTATTCACAATGCACCATGGACCCTATAATCACACTGTTGCATGTTCCCTTTCAACACAATGGTCCATGACCCCTCTCATCACAATGTTCCATGAAAATTGTCATCAAAATGCTCCATGACCCCGGTCACCACAAGGTTCCCTGCCCTTGTCATCACAATGCTCCATGACGCTTGTAATCACAATGGTACATGGCCTTGTCATTACAATGCTCCATGGCCTCTGTCATCACCATGCTCCATGGTCTTTCTCATCACAATGCTCTATGACTCCTGTCATCACAATGCTTGATGACCATTGTCATCACAATGCTCCAAGGCCCGTGTCATCACAATGCCTCATGGTCTTTGTAATCATAATGCTCAATGACCCCTCTCATCACAATGCTCCATGCCGTTGTCATCACAATGCTCCATGGCCCCTGTAATCACAATGCTCCATGCCCTCGTCATCACAATGCTCCAGAGCTCTTGGCATCATAATGCTCCATTCCCGTGTCATCCCATTGCTCAATGACACTTGTCATCAAAATGTTCCTTGGCCTTTGTCATCACAGTGCTCCATGATACCTTTAATCAAAATTCTACATGACCACTGTCATCACAATGCAAGATGACCAATCTCATCACAATGCCCCATGACACGTGTCATCACAATTCGCCTTGGCCCTTGTCATCTCAATGCTGTATGAACCGTGTCATCACTAGGTTCCAGGACCCTTGTCATCAAAATGCTCCATGAACTCTCTTAGCTCAATGTTCCATGGCCTTTGTATTCACAATGCTCCATTGTCCCGATAATCGCGTTGCTCCATGATCTGTGTCAGCACAATATTTCATGACACTTGTCATCTCAATGCTCCATGATCCCTGTAATCAAAATGATCCCTGCCAATGTCATCACAATGTTCCATGTCTCCTGTAATCACAATGCTCCATGCCCATGTCATCACAATGCTCCAGGTATGTTGTCATCACCATGCTTCATGCCCCGTGTCATCACAATGCTCCATGAATCTTGTCTTCACAATGCTCTATGGCCTTTGTCATCACAATGCTCCGTGACCCCTGTCAACACAATGCCTGATGACCCCTGTCATCAAAATGCTAAATGGCACTTGTCATCACAATGCTCTATGTCACCTGTCATCACTCTTCTCCATGTCACTTGTTATCACAATGCTCCATGGCCCCTGTAATCCCAGTACTCCATGACCCCTTTCAATACAATGCCCAATGCTACCTCTCATCACAATTCTCCATGGCATTTGTCATCACGATGCACCATGACACCTGTCATCACAATGCTCCATGACACTTGTCATCACAGCGCTCGATGGCCCTTGTCATCACAATGTTCCTTGGTGCTTTTCATCGCAATGCTCCATGACAACTTTCATCAAATTACTCCAAGATTTGTTTCATCACAATGCTCCATGGCCCTTGTCATTACAAATCCACATGATCCCTTTCATGACAATTCTCCATGGCAACTTACATAAAAATGCTCCATGCCCCTGTCATCACAATGCCCAATGATACCTGTTTTTACAATGATCCATGTCCCTTGTCATCACAAGGCTCCATGTCCCTTGTATTCACAATGCCCCATGACCCCTGTCATCACAATGCTCCATGGCCCTTGTCATCACAATGCTCCATGAAACATTTCCTCACAATGCTCCAGTACGCCTTTCATCCAAATTCCCCATGGCCACTGTCATCACAATTCTCCATGACCCCTGTCATCGTAATGGTCCATGACCCGCTTCATCTCTATGCTCCATGACACCTGTCATCACAAAGCTCCATGCCCTTGACATCACCAGGCTCCAGAACTCTTGTCATTATGATGCTCCATGTCCGTTTCATCACCATGCTCCATGACACTTGTCATCACAATGCTCCATGGCTCCTCTCATTACTGTGCTCCATAATAACTTTAATCACATTTCTAGATGACCACTGCCATCACAATGCCCCATGACATTGTCATCACAATTCGCCATGACCATTGTCATCACAATGCTCCATGAACCATGTCATCAGAGGGTCCCAGGACACTTGTCATCACAATGATCCATTACCATTTTCATCACAATGCTCCATGACCACTGTCATCTCAATGCTCCAAGGCCTTTGTATTCAAAATGCTCCATGGCCCCTGTAATCACAGTGCTCCATAACACCTTTCATCATAATGCTCCATGACCACTGCCATCTCAATGCCTCATGACGCCTGTCATCACAATTCTCCAAGGCCCCTTTCATCACAATGCTCCATGACACTTGTCATCACATTGCTCCATAACACCTGTCATCACAGTGTTCCCGGCCCATATCATCACAAGGCCCCATGTCCCCTATAATCACAATGCTCCATGCCTTTTTCCTCACAATGCTCCAGAATTCTTGTCATCACAATGTTCCATGACCGTGGCATCACAATGCTCCATGGCCCTTGTCATCACAATGCTCCAGAATTCTTGTCATCACAATGTTCCATGACCGCGTCATCACAATGCTACATGACCCTGGTCTTCACAGTTCTCCATGACCTTTGTCATCACAATGCTCTATGTCGCTTTTCATGACAATTCTCAATGACCACTTTAATCACTATGCTCGCTGACCATTTTCATGACATTTCTCTATTGTCATTACAATTCCCCACGGCCCCTTTCTTCACAATGCTCCATGATGCCTGTCATAAAAATGCTCCATGGCTTTTGTTATCACAATGCTCCAGGACCAGTTTCATCACAATACTCCATCCCCCTTGTCATCACAGTGCACAATGAAACCTTTCATTACAATGTTCCATGAAACTTGTCATCACAATGCTCCATGGCCTTTATCGTCACAATGCTCCCAGGTACTTTTCATCACGACGTTCCATGAAAACTTTCATCACATTGCTCCATGACCATTGTCATCACAATAGTCCATACCCTTGTCAACACAATGCTGCCTAATCCCTGTCATCACAATTCTCCATGACTGCTGTCATCACAATAATCCAGGACAAGTTTCATAACAATGCTTCATGCCCCCAGTCATCACAGTGCTCCATGATACCTTTCATCACAATTCCTAGATGATCAATGTCATCACAATGCCCCATGACACCTGTCATACAATTCGCTATGGCCCTTGTCATCACAATACTCGATGAACCGTGTCATCACAGTGTTCCAGGACACATGTCATCACAATGATCCATGACTACTTTCATCACAATGCTCCAATACACCTGTCATCACAAGGCTCCATGGCCCCTGTTATCATATTGCTCCATGATCTCTTTCATCACAATGCTCCATGACCACTGTCATCACCATGCCTCATGACGCCTGTCATCTCAATGCTCCATGGCCCCTTTCATCACAATGCTCCATGAACCCAGTCATCACAATGTTCCCTGACTTTTCATCACAATGCTCCATGGGCCCTGTCATCACAATGCTCCATGCCCTTGTCATCAAAATGCTCCAGAACTCTTGTCATCATAATGCTCCATGCCAATGTCATCAAAATGCCCCATGACACTTGTCATCACAATGCTCCATGGCCTTTGTCATCACAATGTTCCATGGCCGCCGTCATCACAATGCTCCATGCCCTTGTCATCAAAATTCTCCAGAACTCTTGTCATCATAATGCTCCATGCCAATGTCATCAAAATGCCCCTTGACACTTGTCATCACAATGCTCCATGGCCTTTGTCATCACAATGTTCCATGGTCCCTGTAATCACAGTGCTCCCTGATACCTTTCATCACAATTCTAGATGACCACTGTCACCACAATGCCCCATGACTGATGTCATCACAATTCGCATGGTCCCTGTCATCACAATGCTCCATGAACCGTGTCATCACAAGGTTCCAGGACACTTGTCATCACAATGATCCATGATCACTTTCATCACAATGCTCCATGAAACCTGTCATCTCAATGCTCCATAGCCTTTGTATTCACAATGCTCCATGGCCCCTGTAATCACAGTGCTCTATGACCCATTTCATCACAATGCTCCAAGACCGCTGTCATCACAATGCCCCATGACGCCTGCCATCACAAATCTCCAAGGCCTCTCTTACCAGAAAGCTCCATGATGCCTGGCAGCACAATGTTCCAAGATAATTTTCATCACAATGCTCCATGACCCCTGTCATCACAAAGTTCTCTGCCCATATCATCACAATGCTCCATGCCCTTTCATCACAATGCTCCAGAATTCTTGTTATCGCAATGATCCTTGACCGTGTCATTACAATGCTCCATGACCCTTGTCATCACAAAGCTCCATGACCCCTGTCATCACAATGATCCATGACTCCTTTCCTCACAGTGCTCCAGTACCCTTTTCATCATAATGCTCCATGCCATTGTCAGCACAATGCTCCTTGGACCCTGTCATCAAAATGCTCCATCCCCTTTTCATCACAATGCTCCAGATGTCCTATCATTACAATGCTCCATGCCCGTGTCAACACAATGCTCCATGACCCCTGTCATCAAAATGCTTTATGAACCTTGTTATCAGAATGTTCCATGACCCCTGTCATCAAAATGATCCATGACCGTTGTCATCACAATGCTGCATGATACCTTTCATCCCAATTCTCTGTGACCGCTGTCATCACAATGCTCCTGGACAATTTTCATCACAATGCTCCATGGCCCCTGTCATCACAGTGCCCCATAACCGCTGTAATCACAATGCTCCATGACCCTGTCATCACAATGCTGCATGACTCCTGTCATCACATTTTTCCATGGCCTATGTATTCACAATGCACCATGGACCCTATAATCACACTGTTGCATGTTCCCTTTCAACACAATGGTCCATGACCCCTCTCATCACAATGTTCCATGAAAATTGTCATCAAAATGCTCCATGACCCCGGTCACCACAAGGTTCCCTGCCCTTGTCATCACAATGCTCCATGACGCTTGTAATCACAATGGTACATGGCCTTGTCATTACAATGCTCCATGGCCTCTGTCATCACCATGCTCCATGGTCTTTCTCATCACAATGCTCTATGACTCCTGTCATCACAATGCTTGATGACCATTGTCATCACAATGCTCCAAGGCCCGTGTCATCACAATGCCTCATGGTCTTTGTAATCATAATGCTCAATGACCCCTCTCATCACAATGCTCCATGCCGTTGTCATCACAATGCTCCATGGCCCCTGTAATCACAATGCTCCATGCCCTCGTCATCACAATGCTCCAGAGCTCTTGGCATCATAATGCTCCATTCCCGTGTCATCCCATTGCTCAATGACACTTGTCATCAAAATGTTCCTTGGCCTTTGTCATCACAGTGCTCCATGATACCTTTAATCAAAATTCTACATGACCACTGTCATCACAATGCAAGATGACCAATCTCATCACAATGCCCCATGACACGTGTCATCACAATTCGCCTTGGCCCTTGTCATCTCAATGCTGTATGAACCGTGTCATCACTAGGTTCCAGGACCCTTGTCATCAAAATGCTCCATGAACTCTCTTAGCTCAATGTTCCATGGCCTTTGTATTCACAATGCTCCATTGTCCCGATAATCGCGTTGCTCCATGATCTGTGTCAGCACAATATTTCATGACACTTGTCATCTCAATGCTCCATGATCCCTGTAATCAAAATGATCCCTGCCAATGTCATCACAATGTTCCATGTCTCCTGTAATCACAATGCTCCATGCCCATGTCATCACAATGCTCCAGGTATGTTGTCATCACCATGCTTCATGCCCCGTGTCATCACAATGCTCCATGAATCTTGTCTTCACAATGCTCTATGGCCTTTGTCATCACAATGCTCCGTGACCCCTGTCAACACAATGCCTGATGACCCCTGTCATCAAAATGCTAAATGGCACTTGTCATCACAATGCTCTATGTCACCTGTCATCACTCTTCTCCATGTCACTTGTTATCACAATGCTCCATGGCCCCTGTAATCCCAGTACTCCATGACCCCTTTCAATACAATGCCCAATGCTACCTCTCATCACAATTCTCCATGGCATTTGTCATCATGATGCACCATGACACCTGTCATCACAATGCTCCATGACACTTGTCATCACAGCGCTCGATGGCCCTTGTCATCACAATGTTCCTTGGTGCTTTTCATCGCAATGCTCCATGACAACTTTCATCAAATTACTCCAAGATTTGTTTCATCACAATGCTCCATGGCCCTTGTCATTACAAATCCACATGATCCCTTTCATGACAATTCTCCATGGCAACTTACATAAAAATGCTCCATGCCCCTGTCATCACAATGCCCAATGATACCTGTTTTTACAATGATCCATGTCCCTTGTCATCACAAGGCTCCATGTCCCTTGTATTCACAATGCCCCATGACCCCTGTCATCACAATGCTCCATGGCCCTTGTCATCACAATGCTCCATGAAACATTTCCTCACAATGCTCCAGTACGCCTTTCATCCAAATTCCCCATGGCCACTGTCATCACAATTCTCCATGACCCCTGTCATCGTAATGGTCCATGACCCGCTTCATCTCTATGCTCCATGACACCTGTCATCACAAAGCTCCATGCCCTTGACATCACCAGGCTCCAGAACTCTTGTCATTATGATGCTCCATGTCCGTTTCATCACCATGCTCCATGACACTTGTCATCACAATGCTCCATGGCTCCTCTCATTACTGTGCTCCATAATAACTTTAATCACATTTCTAGATGACCACTGCCATCACAATGCCCCATGACATTGTCATCACAATTCGCCATGACCATTGTCATCACAATGCTCCATGAACCATGTCATCAGAGGGTCCCAGGACACTTGTCATCACAATGATCCATTACCATTTTCATCACAATGCTCCATGACCACTGTCATCTCAATGCTCCAAGGCCTTTGTATTCAAAATGCTCCATGACCCCTGTAATCACAGTGCTCCATAACACCTTTCATCATAATGCTCCATGACCACTGCCATCTCAATGCCTCATGACGCCTGTCATCACAATTCTCCAAGGCCCCTTTCATCACAATGCTCCATGACACTTGTCATCACATTGCTCCATAACACCTGTCATCACAGTGTTCCCGGCCCATATCATCACAAGGCCCCATGTCCCCTATAATCACAATGCTCCATGCCTTTTTCCTCACAATGCTCCAGAATTCTTGTCATCACAATGTTCCATGACCGTGGCATCACAATGCTCCATGGCCCTTGTCATCACAATGCTCCAGAATTCTTGTCATCACAATGTTCCATGACCGCGTCATCACAATGCTACATGACCCTGGTCTTCACAGTTCTCCATGACCTTTGTCATCACAATGCTCTATGTCGCTTTTCATGACAATTCTCAATGACCACTTTAATCACTATGCTCGCTGACCATTTTCATGACATTTCTCTATTGTCATTACAATTCCCCACGGCCCCTTTCTTCACAATGCTCCATGATGCCTGTCATAAAAATGCTCCATGGCTTTTGTTATCACAATGCTCCAGGACCAGTTTCATCACAATACTCCATCCCCCTTGTCATCACAGTGCACAATGAAACCTTTCATTACAATGTTCCATGAAACTTGTCATCACAATGCTCCATGGCCTTTATCGTCACAATGCTCCCAGGTACTTTTCATCACGACGTTCCATGAAAACTTTCATCACATTGCTCCATGACCATTGTCATCACAATAGTCCATACCCTTGTCAACACAATGCTGCCTAATCCCTGTCATCACAATTCTCCATGACTGCTGTCATCACAATAATCCAGGACAAGTTTCATAACAATGCTTCATGCCCCCAGTCATCACAGTGCTCCATGATACCTTTCATCACAATTCCTAGATGATCAATGTCATCACAATGCCCCATGACACCTGTCATACAATTCGCTATGGCCCTTGTCATCACAATACTCGATGAACCGTGTCATCACAGTGTTCCAGGACACATGTCATCACAATGATCCATGACTACTTTCATCACAATGCTCCAATACACCTGTCATCACAAGGCTCCATGGCCCCTGTTATCATATTGCTCCATGATCTCTTTCATCACAATGCTCCATGACCACTGTCATCACCATGCCTCATGACGCCTGTCATCTCAATGCTCCATGGCCCCTTTCATCACAATGCTCCATGAACCCAGTCATCACAATGTTCCCTGACTTTTCATCACAATGCTCCATGGGCCCTGTCATCACAATGCTCCATGCCCTTGTCATCAAAATGCTCCAGAACTCTTGTCATCATAATGCTCCATGCCAATGTCATCAAAATGCCCCATGACACTTGTCATCACAATGCTCCATGGCCTTTGTCATCACAATGTTCCATGGCCGCCGTCATCACAATGCTCCATGCCCTTGTCATCAAAATTCTCCAGAACTCTTGTCATCATAATGCTCCATGCCAATGTCATCAAAATGCCCCTTGACACTTGTCATCACAATGCTCCATGGCCTTTGTCATCACAATGTTCCATGGTCCCTGTAATCACAGTGCTCCCTGATACCTTTCATCACAATTCTAGATGACCACTGTCACCACAATGCCCCATGACTGATGTCATCACAATTCGCATGGTCCCTGTCATCACAATGCTCCATGAACCGTGTCATCACAAGGTTCCAGGACACTTGTCATCACAATGATCCATGATCACTTTCATCACAATGCTCCATGAAACCTGTCATCTCAATGCTCCATAGCCTTTGTATTCACAATGCTCCATGGCCCCTGTAATCACAGTGCTCTATGACCCATTTCATCACAATGCTCCAAGACCGCTGTCATCACAATGCCCCATGACGCCTGCCATCACAAATCTCCAAGGCCTCTCTTACCAGAAAGCTCCATGATGCCTGGCAGCACAATGTTCCAAGATAATTTTCATCACAATGCTCCATGACCCCTGTCATCACAAAGTTCTCTGCCCATATCATCACAATGCTCCATGCCCTTTCATCACAATGCTCCAGAATTCTTGTTATCGCAATGATCCTTGACCGTGTCATTACAATGCTCCATGACCCTTGTCATCACAAAGCTCCATGACCCCTGTCATCACAATGATCCATGACTCCTTTCCTCACAGTGCTCCAGTACCCTTTTCATCATAATGCTCCATGCCATTGTCAGCACAATGCTCCTTGGACCCTGTCATCAAAATGCTCCATCCCCTTTTCATCACAATGCTCCAGATGTCCTATCATTACAATGCTCCATGCCCGTGTCAACACAATGCTCCATGACCCCTGTCATCAAAATGCTTTATGAACCTTGTTATCAGAATGTTCCATGACCCCTGTCATCAAAATGATCCATGACCGTTGTCATCACAATGCTGCATGATACCTTTCATCCCAATTCTCTGTGACCGCTGTCATCACAATGCTCCTGGACAATTTTCATCACAATGCTCCATGGCCCCTGTCATCACAGTGCCCCATAACCGCTGTAATCACAATGCTCCATGACCCTGTCATCACAATGCTGCATGACTCCTGTCATCACATTTTTCCATGGCCTATGTATTCACAATGCACCATGGACCCTATAATCACACTGTTGCATGTTCCCTTTCAACACAATGGTCCATGACCCCTCTCATCACAATGTTCCATGAAAATTGTCATCAAAATGCTCCATGACCCCGGTCACCACAAGGTTCCCTGCCCTTGTCATCACAATGCTCCATGACGCTTGTAATCACAATGGTACATGGCCTTGTCATTACAATGCTCCATGGCCTCTGTCATCACCATGCTCCATGGTCTTTCTCATCACAATGCTCTATGACTCCTGTCATCACAATGCTTGATGACCATTGTCATCACAATGCTCCAAGGCCCGTGTCATCACAATGCCTCATGGTCTTTGTAATCATAATGCTCAATGACCCCTCTCATCACAATGCTCCATGCCGTTGTCATCACAATGCTCCATGGCCCCTGTAATCACAATGCTCCATGCCCTCGTCATCACAATGCTCCAGAGCTCTTGGCATCATAATGCTCCATTCCCGTGTCATCCCATTGCTCAATGACACTTGTCATCAAAATGTTCCTTGGCCTTTGTCATCACAGTGCTCCATGATACCTTTAATCAAAATTCTACATGACCACTGTCATCACAATGCAAGATGACCAATCTCATCACAATGCCCCATGACACGTGTCATCACAATTCGCCTTGGCCCTTGTCATCTCAATGCTGTATGAACCGTGTCATCACTAGGTTCCAGGACCCTTGTCATCAAAATGCTCCATGAACTCTCTTAGCTCAATGTTCCATGGCCTTTGTATTCACAATGCTCCATTGTCCCGATAATCGCGTTGCTCCATGATCTGTGTCAGCACAATATTTCATGACACTTGTCATCTCAATGCTCCATGATCCCTGTAATCAAAATGATCCCTGCCAATGTCATCACAATGTTCCATGTCTCCTGTAATCACAATGCTCCATGCCCATGTCATCACAATGCTCCAGGTATGTTGTCATCACCATGCTTCATGCCCCGTGTCATCACAATGCTCCATGAATCTTGTCTTCACAATGCTCTATGGCCTTTGTCATCACAATGCTCCGTGACCCCTGTCAACACAATGCCTGATGACCCCTGTCATCAAAATGCTAAATGGCACTTGTCATCACAATGCTCTATGTCACCTGTCATCACTCTTCTCCATGTCACTTGTTATCACAATGCTCCATGGCCCCTGTAATCCCAGTACTCCATGACCCCTTTCAATACAATGCCCAATGCTACCTCTCATCACAATTCTCCATGGCATTTGTCATCACGATGCACCATGACACCTGTCATCACAATGCTCCATGACACTTGTCATCACAGCGCTCGATGGCCCTTGTCATCACAATGTTCCTTGGTGCTTTTCATCGCAATGCTCCATGACAACTTTCATCAAATTACTCCAAGATTTGTTTCATCACAATGCTCCATGGCCCTTGTCATTACAAATCCACATGATCCCTTTCATGACAATTCTCCATGGCAACTTACATAAAAATGCTCCATGCCCCTGTCATCACAATGCCCAATGATACCTGTTTTTACAATGATCCATGTCCCTTGTCATCACAAGGCTCCATGTCCCTTGTATTCACAATGCCCCATGACCCCTGTCATCACAATGCTCCATGGCCCTTGTCATCACAATGCTCCATGAAACATTTCCTCACAATGCTCCAGTACGCCTTTCATCCAAATTCCCCATGGCCACTGTCATCACAATTCTCCATGACCCCTGTCATCGTAATGGTCCATGACCCGCTTCATCTCTATGCTCCATGACACCTGTCATCACAAAGCTCCATGCCCTTGACATCACCAGGCTCCAGAACTCTTGTCATTATGATGCTCCATGTCCGTTTCATCACCATGCTCCATGACACTTGTCATCACAATGCTCCATGGCTCCTCTCATTACTGTGCTCCATAATAACTTTAATCACATTTCTAGATGACCACTGCCATCACAATGCCCCATGACATTGTCATCACAATTCGCCATGACCATTGTCATCACAATGCTCCATGAACCATGTCATCAGAGGGTCCCAGGACACTTGTCATCACAATGATCCATTACCATTTTCATCACAATGCTCCATGACCACTGTCATCTCAATGCTCCAAGGCCTTTGTATTCAAAATGCTCCATGGCCCCTGTAATCACAGTGCTCCATAACACCTTTCATCATAATGCTCCATGACCACTGCCATCTCAATGCCTCATGACGCCTGTCATCACAATTCTCCAAGGCCCCTTTCATCACAATGCTCCATGACACTTGTCATCACATTGCTCCATAACACCTGTCATCACAGTGTTCCCGGCCCATATCATCACAAGGCCCCATGTCCCCTATAATCACAATGCTCCATGCCTTTTTCCTCACAATGCTCCAGAATTCTTGTCATCACAATGTTCCATGACCGTGGCATCACAATGCTCCATGGCCCTTGTCATCACAATGCTCCAGAATTCTTGTCATCACAATGTTCCATGACCGCGTCATCACAATGCTACATGACCCTGGTCTTCACAGTTCTCCATGACCTTTGTCATCACAATGCTCTATGTCGCTTTTCATGACAATTCTCAATGACCACTTTAATCACTATGCTCGCTGACCATTTTCATGACATTTCTCTATTGTCATTACAATTCCCCACGGCCCCTTTCTTCACAATGCTCCATGATGCCTGTCATAAAAATGCTCCATGGCTTTTGTTATCACAATGCTCCAGGACCAGTTTCATCACAATACTCCATCCCCCTTGTCATCACAGTGCACAATGAAACCTTTCATTACAATGTTCCATGAAACTTGTCATCACAATGCTCCATGGCCTTTATCGTCACAATGCTCCCAGGTACTTTTCATCACGACGTTCCATGAAAACTTTCATCACATTGCTCCATGACCATTGTCATCACAATAGTCCATACCCTTGTCAACACAATGCTGCCTAATCCCTGTCATCACAATTCTCCATGACTGCTGTCATCACAATAATCCAGGACAAGTTTCATAACAATGCTTCATGCCCCCAGTCATCACAGTGCTCCATGATACCTTTCATCACAATTCCTAGATGATCAATGTCATCACAATGCCCCATGACACCTGTCATACAATTCGCTATGGCCCTTGTCATCACAATACTCGATGAACCGTGTCATCACAGTGTTCCAGGACACATGTCATCACAATGATCCATGACTACTTTCATCACAATGCTCCAATACACCTGTCATCACAAGGCTCCATGGCCCCTGTTATCATATTGCTCCATGATCTCTTTCATCACAATGCTCCATGACCACTGTCATCACCATGCCTCATGACGCCTGTCATCTCAATGCTCCATGGCCCCTTTCATCACAATGCTCCATGAACCCAGTCATCACAATGTTCCCTGACTTTTCATCACAATGCTCCATGGGCCCTGTCATCACAATGCTCCATGCCCTTGTCATCAAAATGCTCCAGAACTCTTGTCATCATAATGCTCCATGCCAATGTCATCAAAATGCCCCATGACACTTGTCATCACAATGCTCCATGGCCTTTGTCATCACAATGTTCCATGGCCGCCGTCATCACAATGCTCCATGCCCTTGTCATCAAAATTCTCCAGAACTCTTGTCATCATAATGCTCCATGCCAATGTCATCAAAATGCCCCTTGACACTTGTCATCACAATGCTCCATGGCCTTTGTCATCACAATGTTCCATGGTCCCTGTAATCACAGTGCTCCCTGATACCTTTCATCACAATTCTAGATGACCACTGTCACCACAATGCCCCATGACTGATGTCATCACAATTCGCATGGTCCCTGTCATCACAATGCTCCATGAACCGTGTCATCACAAGGTTCCAGGACACTTGTCATCACAATGATCCATGATCACTTTCATCACAATGCTCCATGAAACCTGTCATCTCAATGCTCCATAGCCTTTGTATTCACAATGCTCCATGGCCCCTGTAATCACAGTGCTCTATGACCCATTTCATCACAATGCTCCAAGACCGCTGTCATCACAATGCCCCATGACGCCTGCCATCACAAATCTCCAAGGCCTCTCTTACCAGAAAGCTCCATGATGCCTGGCAGCACAATGTTCCAAGATAATTTTCATCACAATGCTCCATGACCCCTGTCATCACAAAGTTCTCTGCCCATATCATCACAATGCTCCATGCCCTTTCATCACAATGCTCCAGAATTCTTGTTATCGCAATGATCCTTGACCGTGTCATTACAATGCTCCATGACCCTTGTCATCACAAAGCTCCATGACCCCTGTCATCACAATGATCCATGACTCCTTTCCTCACAGTGCTCCAGTACCCTTTTCATCATAATGCTCCATGCCATTGTCAGCACAATGCTCCTTGGACCCTGTCATCAAAATGCTCCATCCCCTTTTCATCACAATGCTCCAGATGTCCTATCATTACAATGCTCCATGCCCGTGTCAACACAATGCTCCATGACCCCTGTCATCAAAATGCTTTATGAACCTTGTTATCAGAATGTTCCATGACCCCTGTCATCAAAATGATCCATGACCGTTGTCATCACAATGCTGCATGATACCTTTCATCCCAATTCTCTGTGACCGCTGTCATCACAATGCTCCTGGACAATTTTCATCACAATGCTCCATGGCCCCTGTCATCACAGTGCCCCATAACCGCTGTAATCACAATGCTCCATGACCCTGTCATCACAATGCTGCATGACTCCTGTCATCACATTTTTCCATGGCCTATGTATTCACAATGCACCATGGACCCTATAATCACACTGTTGCATGTTCCCTTTCAACACAATGGTCCATGACCCCTCTCATCACAATGTTCCATGAAAATTGTCATCAAAATGCTCCATGACCCCGGTCACCACAAGGTTCCCTGCCCTTGTCATCACAATGCTCCATGACGCTTGTAATCACAATGGTACATGGCCTTGTCATTACAATGCTCCATGGCCTCTGTCATCACCATGCTCCATGGTCTTTCTCATCACAATGCTCTATGACTCCTGTCATCACAATGCTTGATGACCATTGTCATCACAATGCTCCAAGGCCCGTGTCATCACAATGCCTCATGGTCTTTGTAATCATAATGCTCAATGACCCCTCTCATCACAATGCTCCATGCCGTTGTCATCACAATGCTCCATGGCCCCTGTAATCACAATGCTCCATGCCCTCGTCATCACAATGCTCCAGAGCTCTTGGCATCATAATGCTCCATTCCCGTGTCATCCCATTGCTCAATGACACTTGTCATCAAAATGTTCCTTGGCCTTTGTCATCACAGTGCTCCATGATACCTTTAATCAAAATTCTACATGACCACTGTCATCACAATGCAAGATGACCAATCTCATCACAATGCCCCATGACACGTGTCATCACAATTCGCCTTGGCCCTTGTCATCTCAATGCTGTATGAACCGTGTCATCACTAGGTTCCAGGACCCTTGTCATCAAAATGCTCCATGAACTCTCTTAGCTCAATGTTCCATGGCCTTTGTATTCACAATGCTCCATTGTCCCGATAATCGCGTTGCTCCATGATCTGTGTCAGCACAATATTTCATGACACTTGTCATCTCAATGCTCCATGATCCCTGTAATCAAAATGATCCCTGCCAATGTCATCACAATGTTCCATGTCTCCTGTAATCACAATGCTCCATGCCCATGTCATCACAATGCTCCAGGTATGTTGTCATCACCATGCTTCATGCCCCGTGTCATCACAATGCTCCATGAATCTTGTCTTCACAATGCTCTATGGCCTTTGTCATCACAATGCTCCGTGACCCCTGTCAACACAATGCCTGATGACCCCTGTCATCAAAATGCTAAATGGCACTTGTCATCACAATGCTCTATGTCACCTGTCATCACTCTTCTCCATGTCACTTGTTATCACAATGCTCCATGGCCCCTGTAATCCCAGTACTCCATGACCCCTTTCAATACAATGCCCAATGCTACCTCTCATCACAATTCTCCATGGCATTTGTCATCACGATGCACCATGACACCTGTCATCACAATGCTCCATGACACTTGTCATCACAGCGCTCGATGGCCCTTGTCATCACAATGTTCCTTGGTGCTTTTCATCGCAATGCTCCATGACAACTTTCATCAAATTACTCCAAGATTTGTTTCATCACAATGCTCCATGGCCCTTGTCATTACAAATCCACATGATCCCTTTCATGACAATTCTCCATGGCAACTTACATAAAAATGCTCCATGCCCCTGTCATCACAATGCCCAATGATACCTGTTTTTACAATGATCCATGTCCCTTGTCATCACAAGGCTCCATGTCCCTTGTATTCACAATGCCCCATGACCCCTGTCATCACAATGCTCCATGGCCCTTGTCATCACAATGCTCCATGAAACATTTCCTCACAATGCTCCAGTACGCCTTTCATCCAAATTCCCCATGGCCACTGTCATCACAATTCTCCATGACCCCTGTCATCGTAATGGTCCATGACCCGCTTCATCTCTATGCTCCATGACACCTGTCATCACAAAGCTCCATGCCCTTGACATCACCAGGCTCCAGAACTCTTGTCATTATGATGCTCCATGTCCGTTTCATCACCATGCTCCATGACACTTGTCATCACAATGCTCCATGGCTCCTCTCATTACTGTGCTCCATAATAACTTTAATCACATTTCTAGATGACCACTGCCATCACAATGCCCCATGACATTGTCATCACAATTCGCCATGACCATTGTCATCACAATGCTCCATGAACCATGTCATCAGAGGGTCCCAGGACACTTGTCATCACAATGATCCATTACCATTTTCATCACAATGCTCCATGACCACTGTCATCTCAATGCTCCAAGGCCTTTGTATTCAAAATGCTCCATGGCCCCTGTAATCACAGTGCTCCATAACACCTTTCATCATAATGCTCCATGACCACTGCCATCTCAATGCCTCATGACGCCTGTCATCACAATTCTCCAAGGCCCCTTTCATCACAATGCTCCATGACACTTGTCATCACATTGCTCCATAACACCTGTCATCACAGTGTTCCCGGCCCATATCATCACAAGGCCCCATGTCCCCTATAATCACAATGCTCCATGCCTTTTTCCTCACAATGCTCCAGAATTCTTGTCATCACAATGTTCCATGACCGTGGCATCACAATGCTCCATGGCCCTTGTCATCACAATGCTCCAGAATTCTTGTCATCACAATGTTCCATGACCGCGTCATCACAATGCTACATGACCCTGGTCTTCACAGTTCTCCATGACCTTTGTCATCACAATGCTCTATGTCGCTTTTCATGACAATTCTCAATGACCACTTTAATCACTATGCTCGCTGACCATTTTCATGACATTTCTCTATTGTCATTACAATTCCCCACGGCCCCTTTCTTCACAATGCTCCATGATGCCTGTCATAAAAATGCTCCATGGCTTTTGTTATCACAATGCTCCAGGACCAGTTTCATCACAATACTCCATCCCCCTTGTCATCACAGTGCACAATGAAACCTTTCATTACAATGTTCCATGAAACTTGTCATCACAATGCTCCATGGCCTTTATCGTCACAATGCTCCCAGGTACTTTTCATCACGACGTTCCATGAAAACTTTCATCACATTGCTCCATGACCATTGTCATCACAATAGTCCATACCCTTGTCAACACAATGCTGCCTAATCCCTGTCATCACAATTCTCCATGACTGCTGTCATCACAATAATCCAGGACAAGTTTCATAACAATGCTTCATGCCCCCAGTCATCACAGTGCTCCATGATACCTTTCATCACAATTCCTAGATGATCAATGTCATCACAATGCCCCATGACACCTGTCATACAATTCGCTATGGCCCTTGTCATCACAATACTCGATGAACCGTGTCATCACAGTGTTCCAGGACACATGTCATCACAATGATCCATGACTACTTTCATCACAATGCTCCAATACACCTGTCATCACAAGGCTCCATGGCCCCTGTTATCATATTGCTCCATGATCTCTTTCATCACAATGCTCCATGACCACTGTCATCACCATGCCTCATGACGCCTGTCATCTCAATGCTCCATGGCCCCTTTCATCACAATGCTCCATGAACCCAGTCATCACAATGTTCCCTGACTTTTCATCACAATGCTCCATGGGCCCTGTCATCACAATGCTCCATGCCCTTGTCATCAAAATGCTCCAGAACTCTTGTCATCATAATGCTCCATGCCAATGTCATCAAAATGCCCCATGACACTTGTCATCACAATGCTCCATGGCCTTTGTCATCACAATGTTCCATGGCCGCCGTCATCACAATGCTCCATGCCCTTGTCATCAAAATTCTCCAGAACTCTTGTCATCATAATGCTCCATGCCAATGTCATCAAAATGCCCCTTGACACTTGTCATCACAATGCTCCATGGCCTTTGTCATCACAATGTTCCATGGTCCCTGTAATCACAGTGCTCCCTGATACCTTTCATCACAATTCTAGATGACCACTGTCACCACAATGCCCCATGACTGATGTCATCACAATTCGCATGGTCCCTGTCATCACAATGCTCCATGAACCGTGTCATCACAAGGTTCCAGGACACTTGTCATCACAATGATCCATGATCACTTTCATCACAATGCTCCATGAAACCTGTCATCTCAATGCTCCATAGCCTTTGTATTCACAATGCTCCATGGCCCCTGTAATCACAGTGCTCTATGACCCATTTCATCACAATGCTCCAAGACCGCTGTCATCACAATGCCCCATGACGCCTGCCATCACAAATCTCCAAGGCCTCTCTTACCAGAAAGCTCCATGATGCCTGGCAGCACAATGTTCCAAGATAATTTTCATCACAATGCTCCATGACCCCTGTCATCACAAAGTTCTCTGCCCATATCATCACAATGCTCCATGCCCTTTCATCACAATGCTCCAGAATTCTTGTTATCGCAATGATCCTTGACCGTGTCATTACAATGCTCCATGACCCTTGTCATCACAAAGCTCCATGACCCCTGTCATCACAATGATCCATGACTCCTTTCCTCACAGTGCTCCAGTACCCTTTTCATCATAATGCTCCATGCCATTGTCAGCACAATGCTCCTTGGACCCTGTCATCAAAATGCTCCATCCCCTTTTCATCACAATGCTCCAGATGTCCTATCATTACAATGCTCCATGCCCGTGTCAACACAATGCTCCATGACCCCTGTCATCAAAATGCTTTATGAACCTTGTTATCAGAATGTTCCATGACCCCTGTCATCAAAATGATCCATGACCGTTGTCATCACAATGCTGCATGATACCTTTCATCCCAATTCTCTGTGACCGCTGTCATCACAATGCTCCTGGACAATTTTCATCACAATGCTCCATGGCCCCTGTCATCACAGTGCCCCATAACCGCTGTAATCACAATGCTCCATGACCCTGTCATCACAATGCTGCATGACTCCTGTCATCACATTTTTCCATGGCCTATGTATTCACAATGCACCATGGACCCTATAATCACACTGTTGCATGTTCCCTTTCAACACAATGGTCCATGACCCCTCTCATCACAATGTTCCATGAAAATTGTCATCAAAATGCTCCATGACCCCGGTCACCACAAGGTTCCCTGCCCTTGTCATCACAATGCTCCATGACGCTTGTAATCACAATGGTACATGGCCTTGTCATTACAATGCTCCATGGCCTCTGTCATCACCATGCTCCATGGTCTTTCTCATCACAATGCTCTATGACTCCTGTCATCACAATGCTTGATGACCATTGTCATCACAATGCTCCAAGGCCCGTGTCATCACAATGCCTCATGGTCTTTGTAATCATAATGCTCAATGACCCCTCTCATCACAATGCTCCATGCCGTTGTCATCACAATGCTCCATGGCCCCTGTAATCACAATGCTCCATGCCCTCGTCATCACAATGCTCCAGAGCTCTTGGCATCATAATGCTCCATTCCCGTGTCATCCCATTGCTCAATGACACTTGTCATCAAAATGTTCCTTGGCCTTTGTCATCACAGTGCTCCATGATACCTTTAATCAAAATTCTACATGACCACTGTCATCACAATGCAAGATGACCAATCTCATCACAATGCCCCATGACACGTGTCATCACAATTCGCCTTGGCCCTTGTCATCTCAATGCTGTATGAACCGTGTCATCACTAGGTTCCAGGACCCTTGTCATCAAAATGCTCCATGAACTCTCTTAGCTCAATGTTCCATGGCCTTTGTATTCACAATGCTCCATTGTCCCGATAATCGCGTTGCTCCATGATCTGTGTCAGCACAATATTTCATGACACTTGTCATCTCAATGCTCCATGATCCCTGTAATCAAAATGATCCCTGCCAATGTCATCACAATGTTCCATGTCTCCTGTAATCACAATGCTCCATGCCCATGTCATCACAATGCTCCAGGTATGTTGTCATCACCATGCTTCATGCCCCGTGTCATCACAATGCTCCATGAATCTTGTCTTCACAATGCTCTATGGCCTTTGTCATCACAATGCTCCGTGACCCCTGTCAACACAATGCCTGATGACCCCTGTCATCAAAATGCTAAATGGCACTTGTCATCACAATGCTCTATGTCACCTGTCATCACTCTTCTCCATGTCACTTGTTATCACAATGCTCCATGGCCCCTGTAATCCCAGTACTCCATGACCCCTTTCAATACAATGCCCAATGCTACCTCTCATCACAATTCTCCATGGCATTTGTCATCACGATGCACCATGACACCTGTCATCACAATGCTCCATGACACTTGTCATCACAGCGCTCGATGGCCCTTGTCATCACAATGTTCCTTGGTGCTTTTCATCGCAATGCTCCATGACAACTTTCATCAAATTACTCCAAGATTTGTTTCATCACAATGCTCCATGGCCCTTGTCATTACAAATCCACATGATCCCTTTCATGACAATTCTCCATGGCAACTTACATAAAAATGCTCCATGCCCCTGTCATCACAATGCCCAATGATACCTGTTTTTACAATGATCCATGTCCCTTGTCATCACAAGGCTCCATGTCCCTTGTATTCACAATGCCCCATGACCCCTGTCATCACAATGCTCCATGGCCCTTGTCATCACAATGCTCCATGAAACATTTCCTCACAATGCTCCAGTACGCCTTTCATCCAAATTCCCCATGGCCACTGTCATCACAATTCTCCATGACCCCTGTCATCGTAATGGTCCATGACCCGCTTCATCTCTATGCTCCATGACACCTGTCATCACAAAGCTCCATGCCCTTGACATCACCAGGCTCCAGAACTCTTGTCATTATGATGCTCCATGTCCGTTTCATCACCATGCTCCATGACACTTGTCATCACAATGCTCCATGGCCCCTCTCATTACTGTGCTCCATAATAACTTTAATCACATTTCTAGATGACCACTGCCATCACAATGCCCCATGACATTGTCATCACAATTCGCCATGACCATTGTCATCACAATGCTCCATGAACCATGTCATCAGAGGGTCCCAGGACACTTGTCATCACAATGATCCATTACCATTTTCATCACAATGCTCCATGACCACTGTCATCTCAATGCTCCAAGGCCTTTGTATTCAAAATGCTCCATGGCCCCTGTAATCACAGTGCTCCATAACACCTTTCATCATAATGCTCCATGACCACTGCCATCTCAATGCCTCATGACGCCTGTCATCACAATTCTCCAAGGCCCCTTTCATCACAATGCTCCATGACACTTGTCATCACATTGCTCCATAACACCTGTCATCACAGTGTTCCCGGCCCATATCATCACAAGGCCCCATGTCCCCTATAATCACAATGCTCCATGCCTTTTTCCTCACAATGCTCCAGAATTCTTGTCATCACAATGTTCCATGACCGTGGCATCACAATGCTCCATGGCCCTTGTCATCACAATGCTCCAGAATTCTTGTCATCACAATGTTCCATGACCGCGTCATCACAATGCTACATGACCCTGGTCTTCACAGTTCTCCATGACCTTTGTCATCACAATGCTCTATGTCGCTTTTCATGACAATTCTCAATGACCACTTTAATCACTATGCTCGCTGACCATTTTCATGACATTTCTCTATTGTCATTACAATTCCCCACGGCCCCTTTCTTCACAATGCTCCATGATGCCTGTCATAAAAATGCTCCATGGCTTTTGTTATCACAATGCTCCAGGACCAGTTTCATCACAATACTCCATCCCCCTTGTCATCACAGTGCACAATGAAACCTTTCATTACAATGTTCCATGAAACTTGTCATCACAATGCTCCATGGCCTTTATCGTCACAATGCTCCCAGGTACTTTTCATCACGACGTTCCATGAAAACTTTCATCACATTGCTCCATGACCATTGTCATCACAATAGTCCATACCCTTGTCAACACAATGCTGCCTAATCCCTGTCATCACAATTCTCCATGACTGCTGTCATCACAATAATCCAGGACAAGTTTCATAACAATGCTTCATGCCCCCAGTCATCACAGTGCTCCATGATACCTTTCATCACAATTCCTAGATGATCAATGTCATCACAATGCCCCATGACACCTGTCATACAATTCGCTATGGCCCTTGTCATCACAATACTCGATGAACCGTGTCATCACAGTGTTCCAGGACACATGTCATCACAATGATCCATGACTACTTTCATCACAATGCTCCAATACACCTGTCATCACAAGGCTCCATGGCCCCTGTTATCATATTGCTCCATGATCTCTTTCATCACAATGCTCCATGACCACTGTCATCACCATGCCTCATGACGCCTGTCATCTCAATGCTCCATGGCCCCTTTCATCACAATGCTCCATGAACCCAGTCATCACAATGTTCCCTGACTTTTCATCACAATGCTCCATGGGCCCTGTCATCACAATGCTCCATGCCCTTGTCATCAAAATGCTCCAGAACTCTTGTCATCATAATGCTCCATGCCAATGTCATCAAAATGCCCCATGACACTTGTCATCACAATGCTCCATGGCCTTTGTCATCACAATGTTCCATGGCCGCCGTCATCACAATGCTCCATGCCCTTGTCATCAAAATTCTCCAGAACTCTTGTCATCATAATGCTCCATGCCAATGTCATCAAAATGCCCCTTGACACTTGTCATCACAATGCTCCATGGCCTTTGTCATCACAATGTTCCATGGTCCCTGTAATCACAGTGCTCCCTGATACCCTTCATCACAATTCTAGATGACCACTGTCACCACAATGCCCCATGACTGATGTCATCACAATTCGCATGGTCCCTGTCATCACAATGCTCCATGAACCGTGTCATCACAAGGTTCCAGGACACTTGTCATCACAATGATCCATGATCACTTTCATCACAATGCTCCATGAAACCTGTCATCTCAATGCTCCATAGCCTTTGTATTCACAATGCTCCATGGCCCCTGTAATCACAGTGCTCTATGACCCATTTCATCACAATGCTCCAAGACCGCTGTCATCACAATGCCCCATGACGCCTGCCATCACAAATCTCCAAGGCCTCTCTTACCAGAAAGCTCCATGATGCCTGGCAGCACAATGTTCCAAGATAATTTTCATCACAATGCTCCATGACCCCTGTCATCACAAAGTTCTCTGCCCATATCATCACAATGCTCCATGCCCTTTCATCACAATGCTCCAGAATTCTTGTTATCGCAATGATCCTTGACCGTGTCATTACAATGCTCCATGACCCTTGTCATCACAAAGCTCCATGACCCCTGTCATCACAATGATCCATGACTCCTTTCCTCACAGTGCTCCAGTACCCTTTTCATCATAATGCTCCATGCCATTGTCAGCACAATGCTCCTTGGACCCTGTCATCAAAATGCTCCATCCCCTTTTCATCACAATGCTCCTGATGTCCTATCATTACAATGCTCCATGCCCGTGTCAACACAATGCTCCATGAGCCCTGTCATCAAAATGCTTTATGAACCTTGTTATCAGAATGTTCCATGACCCCTGTCATCAAAATGATCCATGACCGTTGTCATCACAATGCTGCATGATACCTTTCATCCCAATTCTCTGTGACCGCTGTCATCACAATGCTCCTGGACAATTTTCATCACAATGCTCCATGGCCCCTGTCATCACAGTGCCCCATAACCGCTGTAATCACAATGCTCCATGACCCTGTCATCACAATGCTGCATGACTCCTGTCATCACATTTTTCCATGGCCTATGTATTCACAATGCACCATGGACCCTATAATCACACTGTTGCATGTTCCCTTTCAACACAATGGTCCATGACCCCTCTCATCACAATGTTCCATGAAAATTGTCATCAAAATGCTCCATGACCCCGGTCACCACAAGGTTCCCTGCCCTTGTCATCACAATGCTCCATGACGCTTGTAATCACAATGGTACATGGCCTTGTCATTACAATGCTCCATGGCCTCTGTCATCACCATGCTCCATGGTCTTTCTCATCACAATGCTCTATGACTCCTGTCATCACAATGCTTGATGACCATTGTCATCACAATGCTCCAAGGCCCGTGTCATCACAATGCCTCATGGTCTTTGTAATCATAATGCTCAATGACCCCTCTCATCACAATGCTCCATGCCGTTGTCATCACAATGCTCCATGGCCCCTGTAATCACAATGCTCCATGCCCTCGTCATCACAATGCTCCAGAGCTCTTGGCATCATAATGCTCCATTCCCGTGTCATCCCATTGCTCAATGACACTTGTCATCAAAATGTTCCTTGGCCTTTGTCATCACAGTGCTCCATGATACCTTTAATCAAAATTCTACATGACCACTGTCATCACAATGCAAGATGACCAATCTCATCACAATGCCCCATGACACGTGTCATCACAATTCGCCTTGGCCCTTGTCATCTCAATGCTGTATGAACCGTGTCATCACTAGGTTCCAGGACCCTTGTCATCAAAATGCTCCATGAACTCTCTTAGCTCAATGTTCCATGGCCTTTGTATTCACAATGCTCCATTGTCCCGATAATCGCGTTGCTCCATGATCTGTGTCAGCACAATATTTCATGACACTTGTCATCTCAATGCTCCATGATCCCTGTAATCAAAATGATCCCTGCCAATGTCATCACAATGTTCCATGTCTCCTGTAATCACAATGCTCCATGCCCATGTCATCACAATGCTCCAGGTATGTTGTCATCACCATGCTTCATGCCCCGTGTCATCACAATGCTCCATGAATCTTGTCTTCACAATGCTCTATGGCCTTTGTCATCACAATGCTCCGTGACCCCTGTCAACACAATGCCTGATGACCCCTGTCATCAAAATGCTAAATGGCACTTGTCATCACAATGCTCTATGTCACCTGTCATCACTCTTCTCCATGTCACTTGTTATCACAATGCTCCATGGCCCCTGTAATCCCAGTACTCCATGACCCCTTTCAATACAATGCCCAATGCTACCTCTCATCACAATTCTCCATGGCATTTGTCATCACGATGCACCATGACACCTGTCATCACAATGCTCCATGACACTTGTCATCACAGCGCTCGATGGCCCTTGTCATCACAATGTTCCTTGGTGCTTTTCATCGCAATGCTCCATGACAACTTTCATCAAATTACTCCAAGATTTGTTTCATCACAATGCTCCATGGCCCTTGTCATTACAAATCCACATGATCCCTTTCATGACAATTCTCCATGGCAACTTACATAAAAATGCTCCATGCCCCTGTCATCACAATGCCCAATGATACCTGTTTTTACAATGATCCATGTCCCTTGTCATCACAAGGCTCCATGTCCCTTGTATTCACAATGCCCCATGACCCCTGTCATCACAATGCTCCATGGCCCTTGTCATCACAATGCTCCATGAAACATTTCCTCACAATGCTCCAGTACGCCTTTCATCCAAATTCCCCATGGCCACTGTCATCACAATTCTCCATGAACCCTGTCATCGTAATGGTCCATGACCCGCTTCATCTCTATGCTCCATGACACCTGTCATCACAAAGCTCCATGCCCTTGACATCACCAGGCTCCAGAACTCTTGTCATTATGATGCTCCATGTCCGTTTCATCACCATGCTCCATGACACTTGTCATCACAATGCTCCATGGCCCCTCTCATTACTGTGCTCCATAATAACTTTAATCACATTTCTAGATGACCACTGCCATCACAATGCCCCATGACATTGTCATCATAATTCGCCATGACCATTGTCATCACAATGCTCCATGAACCATGTCATCAGAGGGTCCCAGGACACTTGTCATCACAATGATCCATTACCATTTTCATCACAATGCTCCATGACCACTGTCATCTCAATGCTCCAAGGCCTTTGTATTCAAAATGCTCCATGGCCCCTGTAATCACAGTGCTCCATAACACCTTTCATCATAATGCTCCATGACCACTGCCATCTCAATGCCTCATGACGCCTGTCATCACAATTCTCCAAGGCCCCTTTCATCACAATGCTCCATGACACTTGTCATCACATTGCTCCATAACACCTGTCATCACAGTGTTCCCGGCCCATATCATCACAAGGCCCCATGTCCCCTATAATCACAATGCTCCATGCCTTTTTCCTCACAATGCTCCAGAATTCTTGTCATCACAATGTTCCATGACCGTGGCATCACAATGCTCCATGGCCCTTGTCATCACAATGCTCCAGAATTCTTGTCATCACAATGTTCCATGACCGCGTCATCACAATGCTACATGACCCTGGTCTTCACAGTTCTCCATGACCTTTGTCATCACAATGCTCTATGTCGCTTTTCATGACAATTCTCAATGACCACTTTAATCACTATGCTCGCTGACCATTTTCATGACATTTCTCTATTGTCATTACAATTCCCCACGGCCCCTTTCTTCACAATGCTCCATGATGCCTGTCATAAAAATGCTCCATGGCTTTTGTTATCACAATGCTCCAGGACCAGTTTCATCACAATACTCCATCCCCCTTGTCATCACAGTGCACAATGAAACCTTTCATTACAATGTTCCATGAAACTTGTCATCACAATGCTCCATGGCCTTTATCGTCACAATGCTCCCAGGTACTTTTCATCACGACGTTCCATGAAAACTTTCATCACATTGCTCCATGACCATTGTCATCACAATAGTCCATACCCTTGTCAACACAATGCTGCCTAATCCCTGTCATCACAATTCTCCATGACTGCTGTCATCACAATAATCCAGGACAAGTTTCATAACAATGCTTCATGCCCCCAGTCATCACAGTGCTCCATGATACCTTTCATCACAATTCCTAGATGATCAATGTCATCACAATGCCCCATGACACCTGTCATACAATTCGCTATGGCCCTTGTCATCACAATACTCGATGAACCGTGTCATCACAGTGTTCCAGGACACATGTCATCACAATGATCCATGACTACTTTCATCACAATGCTCCAATACACCTGTCATCACAAGGCTCCATGGCCCCTGTTATCATATTGCTCCATGATCTCTTTCATCACAATGCTCCATGACCACTGTCATCACCATGCCTCATGACGCCTGTCATCTCAATGCTCCATGGCCCCTTTCATCACAATGCTCCATGAACCCAGTCATCACAATGTTCCCTGACTTTTCATCACAATGCTCCATGGGCCCTGTCATCACAATGCTCCATGCCCTTGTCATCAAAATGCTCCAGAACTCTTGTCATCATAATGCTCCATGCCAATGTCATCAAAATGCCCCATGACACTTGTCATCACAATGCTCCATGGCCTTTGTCATCACAATGTTCCATGGCCGCCGTCATCACAATGCTCCATGCCCTTGTCATCAAAATTCTCCAGAACTCTTGTCATCATAATGCTCCATGCCAATGTCATCAAAATGCCCCTTGACACTTGTCATCACAATGCTCCATGGCCTTTGTCATCACAATGTTCCATGGTCCCTGTAATCACAGTGCTCCCTGATACCTTTCATCACAATTCTAGATGACCACTGTCACCACAATGCCCCATGACTGATGTCATCACAATTCGCATGGTCCCTGTCATCACAATGCTCCATGAACCGTGTCATCACAAGGTTCCAGGACACTTGTCATCACAATGATCCATGATCACTTTCATCACAATGCTCCATGAAACCTGTCATCTCAATGCTCCATAGCCTTTGTATTCACAATGCTCCATGGCCCCTGTAATCACAGTGCTCTATGACCCATTTCATCACAATGCTCCAAGACCGCTGTCATCACAATGCCCCATGACGCCTGCCATCACAAATCTCCAAGGCCTCTCTTACCAGAAAGCTCCATGATGCCTGGCAGCACAATGTTCCAAGATAATTTTCATCACAATGCTCCATGACCCCTGTCATCACAAAGTTCTCTGCCCATATCATCACAATGCTCCATGCCCTTTCATCACAATGCTCCAGAATTCTTGTTATCGCAATGATCCTTGACCGTGTCATTACAATGCTCCATGACCCTTGTCATCACAAAGCTCCATGACCCCTGTCATCACAATGATCCATGACTCCTTTCCTCACAGTGCTCCAGTACCCTTTTCATCATAATGCTCCATGCCATTGTCAGCACAATGCTCCTTGGACCCTGTCATCAAAATGCTCCATCCCCTTTTCATCACAATGCTCCAGATGTCCTATCATTACAATGCTCCATGCCCGTGTCAACACAATGCTCCATGACCCCTGTCATCAAAATGCTTTATGAACCTTGTTATCAGAATGTTCCATGACCCCTGTCATCAAAATGATCCATGACCGTTGTCATCACAATGCTGCATGATACCTTTCATCCCAATTCTCTGTGACCGCTGTCATCACAATGCTCCTGGACAATTTTCATCACAATGCTCCATGGCCCCTGTCATCACAGTGCCCCATAACCGCTGTAATCACAATGCTCCATGACCCTGTCATCACAATGCTGCATGACTCCTGTCATCACATTTTTCCATGGCCTATGTGTTCACAATGCACCATGGACCCTATAATCACACTGTTGCATGTTCCCTTTCAACACAATGGTCCATGACCCCTCTCATCACAATGTTCCATGAAAATTGTCATCAAAATACTCCATGACCCCGGTCACCACAAGGTTCCCTGCCCTTGTCATCACAATGCTCCATGACGCTTGTAATCACAATGGTACATGGCCTTGTCATTACAATGCTCCATGGCCTCTGTCATCACCATGCTCCATGGTCTTTCTCATCACAATGCTCTATGACTCCTGTCATCACAATGCTTGATGACCATTGTCATCACAATGCTCCAAGGCCCGTGTCATCACAATGCCTCATGGTCTTTGTAATCATAATGCTCAATGACCCCTCTCATCACAATGCTCCATGCCGTTGTCATCACAATGCTCCATGGCCCCTGTAATCACAATGCTCCATGCCCTCGTCATCACAATGCTCCAGAGCTCTTGGCATCATAATGCTCCATTCCCGTGTCATCCCATTGCTCAATGACACTTGTCATCAAAATGTTCCTTGGCCTTTGTCATCACAGTGCTCCATGATACCTTTAATCAAAATTCTACATGACCACTGTCATCACAATGCAAGATGACCAATCTCATCACAATGCCCCATGACACGTGTCATCACAATTCGCCTTGGCCCTTGTCATCTCAATGCTGTATGAACCGTGTCATCACTAGGTTCCAGGACCCTTGTCATCAAAATGCTCCATGAACTCTCTTAGCTCAATGTTCCATGGCCTTTGTATTCACAATGCTCCATTGTCCCGATAATCGCGTTGCTCCATGATCTGTGTCAGCACAATATTTCATGACACTTGTCATCTCAATGCTCCATGATCCCTGTAATCAAAATGATCCCTGCCAATGTCATCACAATGTTCCATGTCTCCTGTAATCACAATGCTCCATGCCCATGTCATCACAATGCTCCAGGTATGTTGTCATCACCATGCTTCATGCCCCGTGTCATCACAATGCTCCATGAATCTTGTCTTCACAATGCTCTATGGCCTTTGTCATCACAATGCTCCGTGACCCCTGTCAACACAATGCCTGATGACCCCTGTCATCAAAATGCTAAATGGCACTTGTCATCACAATGCTCTATGTCACCTGTCATCACTCTTCTCCATGTCACTTGTTATCACAATGCTCCATGGCCCCTGTAATCCCAGTACTCCATGACCCCTTTCAATACAATGCCCAATGCTACCTCTCATCACAATTCTCCATGGCATTTGTCATCACGATGCACCATGACACCTGTCATCACAATGCTCCATGACACTTGTCATCACAGCGCTCGATGGCCCTTGTCATCACAATGTTCCTTGGTGCTTTTCATCGCAATGCTCCATGACAACTTTCATCAAATTACTCCAAGATTTGTTTCATCACAATGCTCCATGGCCCTTGTCATTACAAATCCACATGATCCCTTTCATGACAATTCTCCATGGCAACTTACATAAAAATGCTCCATGCCCCTGTCATCACAATGCCCAATGATACCTGTTTTTACAATGATCCATGTCCCTTGTCATCACAAGGCTCCATGTCCCTTGTATTCACAATGCCCCATGACCCCTGTCATCACAATGCTCCATGGCCCTTGTCATCACAATGCTCCATGAAACATTTCCTCACAATGCTCCAGTACGCCTTTCATCCAAATTCCCCATGGCCACTGTCATCACAATTCTCCATGAACCCTGTCATCGTAATGGTCCATGACCCGCTTCATCTCTATGCTCCATGACACCTGTCATCACAAAGCTCCATGCCCTTGACATCACCAGGCTCCAGAACTCTTGTCATTATGATGCTCCATGTCCGTTTCATCACCATGCTCCATGACACTTGTCATCACAATGCTCCATGGCCCCTCTCATTACTGTGCTCCATAATAACTTTAATCACATTTCTAGATGACCACTGCCATCACAATGCCCCATGACATTGTCATCATAATTCGCCATGACCATTGTCATCACAATGCTCCATGAACCATGTCATCAGAGGGTCCCAGGACACTTGTCATCACAATGATCCATTACCATTTTCATCACAATGCTCCATGACCACTGTCATCTCAATGCTCCAAGGCCTTTGTATTCAAAATGCTCCATGGCCCCTGTAATCACAGTGCTCCATAACACCTTTCATCATAATGCTCCATGACCACTGCCATCTCAATGCCTCATGACGCCTGTCATCACAATTCTCCAAGGCCCCTTTCATCACAATGCTCCATGACACTTGTCATCACATTGCTCCATAACACCTGTCATCACAGTGTTCCCGGCCCATATCATCACAAGGCCCCATGTCCCCTATAATCACAATGCTCCATGCCTTTTTCCTCACAATGCTCCAGAATTCTTGTCATCACAATGTTCCATGACCGTGGCATCACAATGCTCCATGGCCCTTGTCATCACAATGCTCCAGAATTCTTGTCATCACAATGTTCCATGACCGCGTCATCACAATGCTACATGACCCTGGTCTTCACAGTTCTCCATGACCTTTGTCATCACAATGCTCTATGTCGCTTTTCATGACAATTCTCAATGACCACTTTAATCACTATGCTCGCTGACCATTTTCATGACATTTCTCTATTGTCATTACAATTCCCCACGGCCCCTTTCTTCACAATGCTCCATGATGCCTGTCATAAAAATGCTCCATGGCTTTTGTTATCACAATGCTCCAGGACCAGTTTCATCACAATACTCCATCCCCCTTGTCATCACAGTGCACAATGAAACCTTTCATTACAATGTTCCATGAAACTTGTCATCACAATGCTCCATGGCCTTTATCGTCACAATGCTCCCAGGTACTTTTCATCACGACGTTCCATGAAAACTTTCATCACATTGCTCCATGACCATTGTCATCACAATAGTCCATACCCTTGTCAACACAATGCTGCCTAATCCCTGTCATCACAATTCTCCATGACTGCTGTCATCACAATAATCCAGGACAAGTTTCATAACAATGCTTCATGCCCCCAGTCATCACAGTGCTCCATGATACCTTTCATCACAATTCCTAGATGATCAATGTCATCACAATGCCCCATGACACCTGTCATACAATTCGCTATGGCCCTTGTCATCACAATACTCGATGAACCGTGTCATCACAGTGTTCCAGGACACATGTCATCACAATGATCCATGACTACTTTCATCACAATGCTCCAATACACCTGTCATCACAAGGCTCCATGGCCCCTGTTATCATATTGCTCCATGATCTCTTTCATCACAATGCTCCATGACCACTGTCATCACCATGCCTCATGACGCCTGTCATCTCAATGCTCCATGGCCCCTTTCATCACAATGCTCCATGAACCCAGTCATCACAATGTTCCCTGACTTTTCATCACAATGCTCCATGGGCCCTGTCATCACAATGCTCCATGCCCTTGTCATCAAAATGCTCCAGAACTCTTGTCATCATAATGCTCCATGCCAATGTCATCAAAATGCCCCATGACACTTGTCATCACAATGCTCCATGGCCTTTGTCATCACAATGTTCCATGGCCGCCGTCATCACAATGCTCCATGCCCTTGTCATCAAAATTCTCCAGAACTCTTGTCATCATAATGCTCCATGCCAATGTCATCAAAATGCCCCTTGACACTTGTCATCACAATGCTCCATGGCCTTTGTCATCACAATGTTCCATGGTCCCTGTAATCACAGTGCTCCCTGATACCTTTCATCACAATTCTAGATGACCACTGTCACCACAATGCCCCATGACTGATGTCATCACAATTCGCATGGTCCCTGTCATCACAATGCTCCATGAACCGTGTCATCACAAGGTTCCAGGACACTTGTCATCACAATGATCCATGATCACTTTCATCACAATGCTCCATGAAACCTGTCATCTCAATGCTCCATAGCCTTTGTATTCACAATGCTCCATGGCCCCTGTAATCACAGTGCTCTATGACCCATTTCATCACAATGCTCCAAGACCGCTGTCATCACAATGCCCCATGACGCCTGCCATCACAAATCTCCAAGGCCTCTCTTACCAGAAAGCTCCATGATGCCTGGCAGCACAATGTTCCAAGATAATTTTCATCACAATGCTCCATGACCCCTGTCATCACAAAGTTCTCTGCCCATATCATCACAATGCTCCATGCCCTTTCATCACAATGCTCCAGAATTCTTGTTATCGCAATGATCCTTGACCGTGTCATTACAATGCTCCATGACCCTTGTCATCACAAAGCTCCATGACCCCTGTCATCACAATGATCCATGACTCCTTTCCTCACAGTGCTCCAGTACCCTTTTCATCATAATGCTCCATGCCATTGTCAGCACAATGCTCCTTGGACCCTGTCATCAAAATGCTCCATCCCCTTTTCATCACAATGCTCCAGATGTCCTATCATTACAATGCTCCATGCCCGTGTCAACACAATGCTCCATGACCCCTGTCATCAAAATGCTTTATGAACCTTGTTATCAGAATGTTCCATGACCCCTGTCATCAAAATGATCCATGACCGTTGTCATCACAATGCTGCATGATACCTTTCATCCCAATTCTCTGTGACCGCTGTCATCACAATGCTCCTGGACAATTTTCATCACAATGCTCCATGGCCCCTGTCATCACAGTGCCCCATAACCGCTGTAATCACAATGCTCCATGACCCTGTCATCACAATGCTGCATGACTCCTGTCATCACATTTTTCCATGGCCTATGTGTTCACAATGCACCATGGACCCTATAATCACACTGTTGCATGTTCCCTTTCAACACAATGGTCCATGACCCCTCTCATCACAATGTTCCATGAAAATTGTCATCAAAATACTCCATGACCCCGGTCACCACAAGGTTCCCTGCCCTTGTCATCACAATGCTCCATGACGCTTGTAATCACAATGGTACATGGCCTTGTCATTACAATGCTCCATGGCCTCTGTCATCACCATGCTCCATGGTCTTTCTCATCACAATGCTCTATGACTCCTGTCATCACAATGCTTGATGACCATTGTCATCACAATGCTCCAAGGCCCGTGTCATCACAATGCCTCATGGTCTTTGTAATCATAATGCTCAATGACCCCTCTCATCACAATGCTCCATGCCGTTGTCATCACAATGCTCCATGGCCCCTGTAATCACAATGCTCCATGCCCTCGTCATCACAATGCTCCAGAGCTCTTGGCATCATAATGCTCCATTCCCGTGTCATCCCATTGCTCAATGACACTTGTCATCAAAATGTTCCTTGGCCTTTGTCATCACAGTGCTCCATGATACCTTTAATCAAAATTCTACATGACCACTGTCATCACAATGCAAGATGACCAATCTCATCACAATGCCCCATGACACGTGTCATCACAATTCGCCTTGGCCCTTGTCATCTCAATGCTGTATGAACCGTGTCATCACTAGGTTCCAGGACCCTTGTCATCAAAATGCTCCATGAACTCTCTTAGCTCAATGTTCCATGGCCTTTGTATTCACAATGCTCCATTGTCCCGATAATCGCGTTGCTCCATGATCTGTGTCAGCACAATATTTCATGACACTTGTCATCTCAATGCTCCATGATCCCTGTAATCAAAATGATCCCTGCCAATGTCATCACAATGTTCCTTGTCTCCTGTAATCACAATGCTCCATGCCCATGTCATCACAATGCTCCAGGTATGTTGTCATCACCATGCTTCATGCCCCGTGTCATCACAATGCTCCATGAATCTTGTCTTCACAATGCTCTATGGCCTTTGTCATCACAATGCTCCGTGACCCCTGTCAACACAATGCCTGATGACCCCTGTCATCAAAATGCTAAATGGCACTTGTCATCACAATGCTCTATGTCACCTGTCATCACTCTTCTCCATGTCACTTGTTATCACAATGCTCCATGGCCCCTGTAATCCCAGTACTCCATGACCCCTTTCAATACAATGCCCAATGCTACCTCTCATCACAATTCTCCATGGCATTTGTCATCACGATGCACCATGACACCTGTCATCACAATGCTCCATGACACTTGTCATCACAGCGCTCGATGGCCCTTGTCATCACAATGTTCCTTGGTGCTTTTCATCGCAATGCTCCATGACAACTTTCATCAAATTACTCCAAGATTTGTTTCATCACAATGCTCCATGGCCCTTGTCATTACAAATCCACATGATCCCTTTCATGACAATTCTCCATGGCAACTTACATAAAAATGCTCCATGCCCCTGTCATCACAATGCCCAATGATACCTGTTTTTACAATGATCCATGTCCCTTGTCATCACAAGGCTCCATGTCCCTTGTATTCACAATGCCCCATGACCCCTGTCATCACAATGCTCCATGGCCCTTGTCATCACAATGCTCCATGAAACATTTCCTCACAATGCTCCAGTACGCCTTTCATCCAAATTCCCCATGGCCACTGTCATCACAATTCTCCATGACCCCTGTCATCGTAATGGTCCATGACCCGCTTCATCTCTATGCTCCATGACACCTGTCATCACAAAGCTCCATGCCCTTGACATCACCAGGCTCCAGAACTCTTGTCATTATGATGCTCCATGTCCGTTTCATCACCATGCTCCATGACACTTGTCATCACAATGCTCCATGGCCCCTCTCATTACTGTGCTCCATAATAACTTTAATCACATTTCTAGATGACCACTGCCATCACAATGCCCCATGACATTGTCATCACAATTCGCCATGACCATTGTCATCACAATGCTCCATGAACCATGTCATCAGAGGGTCCCAGGACACTTGTCATCACAATGATCCATTACCATTTTCATCACAATGCTCCATGACCACTGTCATCTCAATGCTCCAAGGCCTTTGTATTCAAAATGCTCCATGGCCCCTGTAATCACAGTGCTCCATAACACCTTTCATCATAATGCTCCATGACCACTGCCATCTCAATGCCTCATGACGCCTGTCATCACAATTCTCCAAGGCCCCTTTCATCACAATGCTCCATGACACTTGTCATCACATTGCTCCATAACACCTGTCATCACAGTGTTCCCGGCCCATATCATCACAAGGCCCCATGTCCCCTATAATCACAATGCTCCATGCCTTTTTCCTCACAATGCTCCAGAATTCTTGTCATCACAATGTTCCATGACCGTGGCATCACAATGCTCCATGGCCCTTGTCATCACAATGCTCCAGAATTCTTGTCATCACAATGTTCCATGACCGCGTCATCACAATGCTACATGACCCTGGTCTTCACAGTTCTCCATGACCTTTGTCATCACAATGCTCTATGTCGCTTTTCATGACAATTCTCAATGACCACTTTAATCACTATGCTCGCTGACCATTTTCATGACATTTCTCTATTGTCATTACAATTCCCCACGGCCCCTTTCTTCACAATGCTCCATGATGCCTGTCATAAAAATGCTCCATGGCTTTTGTTATCACAATGCTCCAGGACCAGTTTCATCACAATACTCCATCCCCCTTGTCATCACAGTGCACAATGAAACCTTTCATTACAATGTTCCATGAAACTTGTCATCACAATGCTCCATGGCCTTTATCGTCACAATGCTCCCAGGTACTTTTCATCACGACGTTCCATGAAAACTTTCATCACATTGCTCCATGACCATTGTCATCACAATAGTCCATACCCTTGTCAACACAATGCTGCCTAATCCCTGTCATCACAATTCTCCATGACTGCTGTCATCACAATAATCCAGGACAAGTTTCATAACAATGCTTCATGCCCCCAGTCATCACAGTGCTCCATGATACCTTTCATCACAATTCCTAGATGATCAATGTCATCACAATGCCCCATGACACCTGTCATACAATTCGCTATGGCCCTTGTCATCACAATACTCGATGAACCGTGTCATCACAGTGTTCCAGGACACATGTCATCACAATGATCCATGACTACTTTCATCACAATGCTCCAATACACCTGTCATCACAAGGCTCCATGGCCCCTGTTATCATATTGCTCCATGATCTCTTTCATCACAATGCTCCATGACCACTGTCATCACCATGCCTCATGACGCCTGTCATCTCAATGCTCCATGGCCCCTTTCATCACAATGCTCCATGAACCCAGTCATCACAATGTTCCCTGACTTTTCATCACAATGCTCCATGGGCCCTGTCATCACAATGCTCCATGCCCTTGTCATCAAAATGCTCCAGAACTCTTGTCATCATAATGCTCCATGCCAATGTCATCAAAATGCCCCATGACACTTGTCATCACAATGCTCCATGGCCTTTGTCATCACAATGTTCCATGGCCGCCGTCATCACAATGCTCCATGCCCTTGTCATCAAAATTCTCCAGAACTCTTGTCATCATAATGCTCCATGCCAATGTCATCAAAATGCCCCTTGACACTTGTCATCACAATGCTCCATGGCCTTTGTCATCACAATGTTCCATGGTCCCTGTAATCACAGTGCTCCCTGATACCCTTCATCACAATTCTAGATGACCACTGTCACCACAATGCCCCATGACTGATGTCATCACAATTCGCATGGTCCCTGTCATCACAATGCTCCATGAACCGTGTCATCACAAGGTTCCAGGACACTTGTCATCACAATGATCCATGATCACTTTCATCACAATGCTCCATGAAACCTGTCATCTCAATGCTCCATAGCCTTTGTATTCACAATGCTCCATGGCCCCTGTAATCACAGTGCTCTATGACCCATTTCATCACAATGCTCCAAGACCGCTGTCATCACAATGCCCCATGACGCCTGCCATCACAAATCTCCAAGGCCTCTCTTACCAGAAAGCTCCATGATGCCTGGCAGCACAATGTTCCAAGATAATTTTCATCACAATGCTCCATGACCCCTGTCATCACAAAGTTCTCTGCCCATATCATCACAATGCTCCATGCCCTTTCATCACAATGCTCCAGAATTCTTGTTATCGCAATGATCCTTGACCGTGTCATTACAATGCTCCATGACCCTTGTCATCACAAAGCTCCATGACCCCTGTCATCACAATGATCCATGACTCCTTTCCTCACAGTGCTCCAGTACCCTTTTCATCATAATGCTCCATGCCATTGTCAGCACAATGCTCCTTGGACCCTGTCATCAAAATGCTCCATCCCCTTTTCATCACAATGCTCCTGATGTCCTATCATTACAATGCTCCATGCCCGTGTCAACACAATGCTCCATGAGCCCTGTCATCAAAATGCTTTATGAACCTTGTTATCAGAATGTTCCATGACCCCTGTCATCAAAATGATCCATGACCGTTGTCATCACAATGCTGCATGATACCTTTCATCCCAATTCTCTGTGACCGCTGTCATCACAATGCTCCTGGACAATTTTCATCACAATGCTCCATGGCCCCTGTCATCACAGTGCCCCATAACCGCTGTAATCACAATGCTCCATGACCCTGTCATCACAATGCTGCATGACTCCTGTCATCACATTTTTCCATGGCCTATGTATTCACAATGCACCATGGACCCTATAATCACACTGTTGCATGTTCCCTTTCAACACAATGGTCCATGACCCCTCTCATCACAATGTTCCATGAAAATTGTCATCAAAATGCTCCATGACCCCGGTCACCACAAGGTTCCCTGCCCTTGTCATCACAATGCTCCATGACGCTTGTAATCACAATGGTACATGGCCTTGTCATTACAATGCTCCATGGCCTCTGTCATCACCATGCTCCATGGTCTTTCTCATCACAATGCTCTATGACTCCTGTCATCACAATGCTTGATGACCATTGTCATCACAATGCTCCAAGGCCCGTGTCATCACAATGCCTCATGGTCTTTGTAATCATAATGCTCAATGACCCCTCTCATCACAATGCTCCATGCCGTTGTCATCACAATGCTCCATGGCCCCTGTAATCACAATGCTCCATGCCCTCGTCATCACAATGCTCCAGAGCTCTTGGCATCATAATGCTCCATTCCCGTGTCATCCCATTGCTCAATGACACTTGTCATCAAAATGTTCCTTGGCCTTTGTCATCACAGTGCTCCATGATACCTTTAATCAAAATTCTACATGACCACTGTCATCACAATGCAAGATGACCAATCTCATCACAATGCCCCATGACACGTGTCATCACAATTCGCCTTGGCCCTTGTCATCTCAATGCTGTATGAACCGTGTCATCACTAGGTTCCAGGACCCTTGTCATCAAAATGCTCCATGAACTCTCTTAGCTCAATGTTCCATGGCCTTTGTATTCACAATGCTCCATTGTCCCGATAATCGCGTTGCTCCATGATCTGTGTCAGCACAATATTTCATGACACTTGTCATCTCAATGCTCCATGATCCCTGTAATCAAAATGATCCCTGCCAATGTCATCACAATGTTCCATGTCTCCTGTAATCACAATGCTCCATGCCCATGTCATCACAATGCTCCAGGTATGTTGTCATCACCATGCTTCATGCCCCGTGTCATCACAATGCTCCATGAATCTTGTCTTCACAATGCTCTATGGCCTTTGTCATCACAATGCTCCGTGACCCCTGTCAACACAATGCCTGATGACCCCTGTCATCAAAATGCTAAATGGCACTTGTCATCACAATGCTCTATGTCACCTGTCATCACTCTTCTCCATGTCACTTGTTATCACAATGCTCCATGGCCCCTGTAATCCCAGTACTCCATGACCCCTTTCAATACAATGCCCAATGCTACCTCTCATCACAATTCTCCATGGCATTTGTCATCACGATGCACCATGACACCTGTCATCACAATGCTCCATGACACTTGTCATCACAGCGCTCGATGGCCCTTGTCATCACAATGTTCCTTGGTGCTTTTCATCGCAATGCTCCATGACAACTTTCATCAAATTACTCCAAGATTTGTTTCATCACAATGCTCCATGGCCCTTGTCATTACAAATCCACATGATCCCTTTCATGACAATTCTCCATGGCAACTTACATAAAAATGCTCCATGCCCCTGTCATCACAATGCCCAATGATACCTGTTTTTACAATGATCCATGTCCCTTGTCATCACAAGGCTCCATGTCCCTTGTATTCACAATGCCCCATGACCCCTGTCATCACAATGCTCCATGGCCCTTGTCATCACAATGCTCCATGAAACATTTCCTCACAATGCTCCAGTACGCCTTTCATCCAAATTCCCCATGGCCACTGTCATCACAATTCTCCATGAACCCTGTCATCGTAATGGTCCATGACCCGCTTCATCTCTATGCTCCATGACACCTGTCATCACAAAGCTCCATGCCCTTGACATCACCAGGCTCCAGAACTCTTGTCATTATGATGCTCCATGTCCGTTTCATCACCATGCTCCATGACACTTGTCATCACAATGCTCCATGGCCCCTCTCATTACTGTGCTCCATAATAACTTTAATCACATTTCTAGATGACCACTGCCATCACAATGCCCCATGACATTGTCATCATAATTCGCCATGACCATTGTCATCACAATGCTCCATGAACCATGTCATCAGAGGGTCCCAGGACACTTGTCATCACAATGATCCATTACCATTTTCATCACAATGCTCCATGACCACTGTCATCTCAATGCTCCAAGGCCTTTGTATTCAAAATGCTCCATGGCCCCTGTAATCACAGTGCTCCATAACACCTTTCATCATAATGCTCCATGACCACTGCCATCTCAATGCCTCATGACGCCTGTCATCACAATTCTCCAAGGCCCCTTTCATCACAATGCTCCATGACACTTGTCATCACATTGCTCCATAACACCTGTCATCACAGTGTTCCCGGCCCATATCATCACAAGGCCCCATGTCCCCTATAATCACAATGCTCCATGCCTTTTTCCTCACAATGCTCCAGAATTCTTGTCATCACAATGTTCCATGACCGTGGCATCACAATGCTCCATGGCCCTTGTCATCACAATGCTCCAGAATTCTTGTCATCACAATGTTCCATGACCGCGTCATCACAATGCTACATGACCCTGGTCTTCACAGTTCTCCATGACCTTTGTCATCACAATGCTCTATGTCGCTTTTCATGACAATTCTCAATGACCACTTTAATCACTATGCTCGCTGACCATTTTCATGACATTTCTCTATTGTCATTACAATTCCCCACGGCCCCTTTCTTCACAATGCTCCATGATGCCTGTCATAAAAATGCTCCATGGCTTTTGTTATCACAATGCTCCAGGACCAGTTTCATCACAATACTCCATCCCCCTTGTCATCACAGTGCACAATGAAACCTTTCATTACAATGTTCCATGAAACTTGTCATCACAATGCTCCATGGCCTTTATCGTCACAATGCTCCCAGGTACTTTTCATCACGACGTTCCATGAAAACTTTCATCACATTGCTCCATGACCATTGTCATCACAATAGTCCATACCCTTGTCAACACAATGCTGCCTAATCCCTGTCATCACAATTCTCCATGACTGCTGTCATCACAATAATCCAGGACAAGTTTCATAACAATGCTTCATGCCCCCAGTCATCACAGTGCTCCATGATACCTTTCATCACAATTCCTAGATGATCAATGTCATCACAATGCCCCATGACACCTGTCATACAATTCGCTATGGCCCTTGTCATCACAATACTCGATGAACCGTGTCATCACAGTGTTCCAGGACACATGTCATCACAATGATCCATGACTACTTTCATCACAATGCTCCAATACACCTGTCATCACAAGGCTCCATGGCCCCTGTTATCATATTGCTCCATGATCTCTTTCATCACAATGCTCCATGACCACTGTCATCACCATGCCTCATGACGCCTGTCATCTCAATGCTCCATGGCCCCTTTCATCACAATGCTCCATGAACCCAGTCATCACAATGTTCCCTGACTTTTCATCACAATGCTCCATGGGCCCTGTCATCACAATGCTCCATGCCCTTGTCATCAAAATGCTCCAGAACTCTTGTCATCATAATGCTCCATGCCAATGTCATCAAAATGCCCCATGACACTTGTCATCACAATGCTCCATGGCCTTTGTCATCACAATGTTCCATGGCCGCCGTCATCACAATGCTCCATGCCCTTGTCATCAAAATTCTCCAGAACTCTTGTCATCATAATGCTCCATGCCAATGTCATCAAAATGCCCCTTGACACTTGTCATCACAATGCTCCATGGCCTTTGTCATCACAATGTTCCATGGTCCCTGTAATCACAGTGCTCCCTGATACCTTTCATCACAATTCTAGATGACCACTGTCACCACAATGCCCCATGACTGATGTCATCACAATTCGCATGGTCCCTGTCATCACAATGCTCCATGAACCGTGTCATCACAAGGTTCCAGGACACTTGTCATCACAATGATCCATGATCACTTTCATCACAATGCTCCATGAAACCTGTCATCTCAATGCTCCATAGCCTTTGTATTCACAATGCTCCATGGCCCCTGTAATCACAGTGCTCTATGACCCATTTCATCACAATGCTCCAAGACCGCTGTCATCACAATGCCCCATGACGCCTGCCATCACAAATCTCCAAGGCCTCTCTTACCAGAAAGCTCCATGATGCCTGGCAGCACAATGTTCCAAGATAATTTTCATCACAATGCTCCATGACCCCTGTCATCACAAAGTTCTCTGCCCATATCATCACAATGCTCCATGCCCTTTCATCACAATGCTCCAGAATTCTTGTTATCGCAATGATCCTTGACCGTGTCATTACAATGCTCCATGACCCTTGTCATCACAAAGCTCCATGACCCCTGTCATCACAATGATCCATGACTCCTTTCCTCACAGTGCTCCAGTACCCTTTTCATCATAATGCTCCATGCCATTGTCAGCACAATGCTCCTTGGACCCTGTCATCAAAATGCTCCATCCCCTTTTCATCACAATGCTCCAGATGTCCTATCATTACAATGCTCCATGCCCGTGTCAACACAATGCTCCATGACCCCTGTCATCAAAATGCTTTATGAACCTTGTTATCAGAATGTTCCATGACCCCTGTCATCAAAATGATCCATGACCGTTGTCATCACAATGCTGCATGATACCTTTCATCCCAATTCTCTGTGACCGCTGTCATCACAATGCTCCTGGACAATTTTCATCACAATGCTCCATGGCCCCTGTCATCACAGTGCCCCATAACCGCTGTAATCACAATGCTCCATGACCCTGTCATCACAATGCTGCATGACTCCTGTCATCACATTTTTCCATGGCCTATGTGTTCACAATGCACCATGGACCCTATAATCACACTGTTGCATGTTCCCTTTCAACACAATGGTCCATGACCCCTCTCATCACAATGTTCCATGAAAATTGTCATCAAAATACTCCATGACCCCGGTCACCACAAGGTTCCCTGCCCTTGTCATCACAATGCTCCATGACGCTTGTAATCACAATGGTACATGGCCTTGTCATTACAATGCTCCATGGCCTCTGTCATCACCATGCTCCATGGTCTTTCTCATCACAATGCTCTATGACTCCTGTCATCACAATGCTTGATGACCATTGTCATCACAATGCTCCAAGGCCCGTGTCATCACAATGCCTCATGGTCTTTGTAATCATAATGCTCAATGACCCCTCTCATCACAATGCTCCATGCCGTTGTCATCACAATGCTCCATGGCCCCTGTAATCACAATGCTCCATGCCCTCGTCATCACAATGCTCCAGAGCTCTTGGCATCATAATGCTCCATTCCCGTGTCATCCCATTGCTCAATGACACTTGTCATCAAAATGTTCCTTGGCCTTTGTCATCACAGTGCTCCATGATACCTTTAATCAAAATTCTACATGACCACTGTCATCACAATGCAAGATGACCAATCTCATCACAATGCCCCATGACACGTGTCATCACAATTCGCCTTGGTCCTTGTCATCTCAATGCTGTATGAACCGTGTCATCACTAGGTTCCAGGACCCTTGTCATCAAAATGCTCCATGAACTCTCTTAGCTCAATGTTCCATGGCCTTTGTATTCACAATGCTCCATTGTCCCGATAATCGCGTTGCTCCATGATCTGTGTCAGCACAATATTTCATGACACTTGTCATCTCAATGCTCCATGATCCCTGTAATCAAAATGATCCCTGCCAATGTCATCACAATGTTCCTTGTCTCCTGTAATCACAATGCTCCATGCCCATGTCATCACAATGCTCCAGGTATGTTGTCATCACCATGCTTCATGCCCCGTGTCATCACAATGCTCCATGAATCTTGTCTTCACAATGCTCTATGGCCTTTGTCATCACAATGCTCCGTGACCCCTGTCAACACAATGCCTGATGACCCCTGTCATCAAAATGCTAAATGGCACTTGTCATCACAATGCTCTATGTCACCTGTCATCACTCTTCTCCATGTCACTTGTTATCACAATGCTCCATGGCCCCTGTAATCCCAGTACTCCATGACCCCTTTCAATACAATGCCCAATGCTACCTCTCATCACAATTCTCCATGGCATTTGTCATCACGATGCACCATGACACCTGTCATCACAATGCTCCATGACACTTGTCATCACAGCGCTCGATGGCCCTTGTCATCACAATGTTCCTTGGTGCTTTTCATCGCAATGCTCCATGACAACTTTCATCAAATTACTCCAAGATTTGTTTCATCACAATGCTCCATGGCCCTTGTCATTACAAATCCACATGATCCCTTTCATGACAATTCTCCATGGCAACTTACATAAAAATGCTCCATGCCCCTGTCATCACAATGCCCAATGATACCTGTTTTTACAATGATCCATGTCCCTTGTCATCACAAGGCTCCATGTCCCTTGTATTCACAATGCCCCATGACCCCTGTCATCACAATGCTCCATGGCCCTTGTCATCACAATGCTCCATGAAACATTTCCTCACAATGCTCCAGTACGCCTTTCATCCAAATTCCCCATGGCCACTGTCATCACAATTCTCCATGACCCCTGTCATCGTAATGGTCCATGACCCGCTTCATCTCTATGCTCCATGACACCTGTCATCACAAAGCTCCATGCCCTTGACATCACCAGGCTCCAGAACTCTTGTCATTATGATGCTCCATGTCCGTTTCATCACCATGCTCCATGACACTTGTCATCACAATGCTCCATGGCCCCTCTCATTACTGTGCTCCATAATAACTTTAATCACATTTCTAGATGACCACTGCCATCACAATGCCCCATGACATTGTCATCACAATTCGCCATGACCATTGTCATCACAATGCTCCATGAACCATGTCATCAGAGGGTCCCAGGACACTTGTCATCACAATGATCCATTACCATTTTCATCACAATGCTCCATGACCACTGTCATCTCAATGCTCCAAGGCCTTTGTATTCAAAATGCTCCATGGCCCCTGTAATCACAGTGCTCCATAACACCTTTCATCATAATGCTCCATGACCACTGCCATCTCAATGCCTCATGACGCCTGTCATCACAATTCTCCAAGGCCCCTTTCATCACAATGCTCCATGACACTTGTCATCACATTGCTCCATAACACCTGTCATCACAGTGTTCCCGGCCCATATCATCACAAGGCCCCATGTCCCCTATAATCACAATGCTCCATGCCTTTTTCCTCACAATGCTCCAGAATTCTTGTCATCACAATGTTCCATGACCGTGGCATCACAATGCTCCATGGCCCTTGTCATCACAATGCTCCAGAATTCTTGTCATCACAATGTTCCATGACCGCGTCATCACAATGCTACATGACCCTGGTCTTCACAGTTCTCCATGACCTTTGTCATCACAATGCTCTATGTCGCTTTTCATGACAATTCTCAATGACCACTTTAATCACTATGCTCGCTGACCATTTTCATGACATTTCTCTATTGTCATTACAATTCCCCACGGCCCCTTTCTTCACAATGCTCCATGATGCCTGTCATAAAAATGCTCCATGGCTTTTGTTATCACAATGCTCCAGGACCAGTTTCATCACAATACTCCATCCCCCTTGTCATCACAGTGCACAATGAAACCTTTCATTACAATGTTCCATGAAACTTGTCATCACAATGCTCCATGGCCTTTATCGTCACAATGCTCCCAGGTACTTTTCATCACGACGTTCCATGAAAACTTTCATCACATTGCTCCATGACCATTGTCATCACAATAGTCCATACCCTTGTCAACACAATGCTGCCTAATCCCTGTCATCACAATTCTCCATGACTGCTGTCATCACAATAATCCAGGACAAGTTTCATAACAATGCTTCATGCCCCCAGTCATCACAGTGCTCCATGATACCTTTCATCACAATTCCTAGATGATCAATGTCATCACAATGCCCCATGACACCTGTCATACAATTCGCTATGGCCCTTGTCATCACAATACTCGATGAACCGTGTCATCACAGTGTTCCAGGACACATGTCATCACAATGATCCATGACTACTTTCATCACAATGCTCCAATACACCTGTCATCACAAGGCTCCATGGCCCCTGTTATCATATTGCTCCATGATCTCTTTCATCACAATGCTCCATGACCACTGTCATCACCATGCCTCATGACGCCTGTCATCTCAATGCTCCATGGCCCCTTTCATCACAATGCTCCATGAACCCAGTCATCACAATGTTCCCTGACTTTTCATCACAATGCTCCATGGGCCCTGTCATCACAATGCTCCATGCCCTTGTCATCAAAATGCTCCAGAACTCTTGTCATCATAATGCTCCATGCCAATGTCATCAAAATGCCCCATGACACTTGTCATCACAATGCTCCATGGCCTTTGTCATCACAATGTTCCATGGCCGCCGTCATCACAATGCTCCATGCCCTTGTCATCAAAATTCTCCAGAACTCTTGTCATCATAATGCTCCATGCCAATGTCATCAAAATGCCCCTTGACACTTGTCATCACAATGCTCCATGGCCTTTGTCATCACAATGTTCCATGGTCCCTGTAATCACAGTGCTCCCTGATACCTTTCATCACAATTCTAGATGACCACTGTCACCACAATGCCCCATGACTGATGTCATCACAATTCGCATGGTCCCTGTCATCACAATGCTCCATGAACCGTGTCATCACAAGGTTCCAGGACACTTGTCATCACAATGATCCATGATCACTTTCATCACAATGCTCCATGAAACCTGTCATCTCAATGCTCCATAGCCTTTGTATTCACAATGCTCCATGGCCCCTGTAATCACAGTGCTCTATGACCCATTTCATCACAATGCTCCAAGACCGCTGTCATCACAATGCCCCATGACGCCTGCCATCACAAATCTCCAAGGCCTCTCTTACCAGAAAGCTCCATGATGCCTGGCAGCACAATGTTCCAAGATAATTTTCATCACAATGCTCCATGACCCCTGTCATCACAAAGTTCTCTGCCCATATCATCACAATGCTCCATGCCCTTTCATCACAATGCTCCAGAATTCTTGTTATCGCAATGATCCTTGACCGTGTCATTACAATGCTCCATGACCCTTGTCATCACAAAGCTCCATGACCCCTGTCATCACAATGATCCATGACTCCTTTCCTCACAGTGCTCCAGTACCCTTTTCATCATAATGCTCCATGCCATTGTCAGCACAATGCTCCTTGGACCCTGTCATCAAAATGCTCCATCCCCTTTTCATCACAATGCTCCAGATGTCCTATCATTACAATGCTCCATGCCCGTGTCAACACAATGCTCCATGACCCCTGTCATCAAAATGCTTTATGAACCTTGTTATCAGAATGTTCCATGACCCCTGTCATCAAAATGATCCATGACCGTTGTCATCACAATGCTGCATGATACCTTTCATCCCAATTCTCTGTGACCGCTGTCATCACAATGCTCCTGGACAATTTTCATCACAATGCTCCATGGCCCCTGTCATCACAGTGCCCCATAACCGCTGTAATCACAATGCTCCATGACCCTGTCATCACAATGCTGCATGACTCCTGTCATCACATTTTTCCATGGCCTATGTGTTCACAATGCACCATGGACCCTATAATCACACTGTTGCATGTTCCCTTTCAACACAATGGTCCATGACCCCTCTCATCACAATGTTCCATGAAAATTGTCATCAAAATACTCCATGACCCCGGTCACCACAAGGTTCCCTGCCCTTGTCATCACAATGCTCCATGACGCTTGTAATCACAATGGTACATGGCCTTGTCATTACAATGCTCCATGGCCTCTGTCATCACCATGCTCCATGGTCTTTCTCATCACAATGCTCTATGACTCCTGTCATCACAATGCTTGATGACCATTGTCATCACAATGCTCCAAGGCCCGTGTCATCACAATGCCTCATGGTCTTTGTAATCATAATGCTCAATGACCCCTCTCATCACAATGCTCCATGCCGTTGTCATCACAATGCTCCATGGCCCCTGTAATCACAATGCTCCATGCCCTCGTCATCACAATGCTCCAGAGCTCTTGGCATCATAATGCTCCATTCCCGTGTCATCCCATTGCTCAATGACACTTGTCATCAAAATGTTCCTTGGCCTTTGTCATCACAGTGCTCCATGATACCTTTAATCAAAATTCTACATGACCACTGTCATCACAATGCAAGATGACCAATCTCATCACAATGCCCCATGACACGTGTCATCACAATTCGCCTTGGCCCTTGTCATCTCAATGCTGTATGAACCGTGTCATCACTAGGTTCCAGGACCCTTGTCATCAAAATGCTCCATGAACTCTCTTAGCTCAATGTTCCATGGCCTTTGTATTCACAATGCTCCATTGTCCCGATAATCGCGTTGCTCCATGATCTGTGTCAGCACAATATTTCATGACACTTGTCATCTCAATGCTCCATGATCCCTGTAATCAAAATGATCCCTGCCAATGTCATCACAATGTTCCTTGTCTCCTGTAATCACAATGCTCCATGCCCATGTCATCACAATGCTCCAGGTATGTTGTCATCACCATGCTTCATGCCCCGTGTCATCACAATGCTCCATGAATCTTGTCTTCACAATGCTCTATGGCCTTTGTCATCACAATGCTCCGTGACCCCTGTCAACACAATGCCTGATGACCCCTGTCATCAAAATGCTAAATGGCACTTGTCATCACAATGCTCTATGTCACCTGTCATCACTCTTCTCCATGTCACTTGTTATCACAATGCTCCATGGCCCCTGTAATCCCAGTACTCCATGACCCCTTTCAATACAATGCCCAATGCTACCTCTCATCACAATTCTCCATGGCATTTGTCATCACGATGCACCATGACACCTGTCATCACAATGCTCCATGACACTTGTCATCACAGCGCTCGATGGCCCTTGTCATCACAATGTTCCTTGGTGCTTTTCATCGCAATGCTCCATGACAACTTTCATCAAATTACTCCAAGATTTGTTTCATCACAATGCTCCATGGCCCTTGTCATTACAAATCCACATGATCCCTTTCATGACAATTCTCCATGGCAACTTACATAAAAATGCTCCATGCCCCTGTCATCACAATGCCCAATGATACCTGTTTTTACAATGATCCATGTCCCTTGTCATCACAAGGCTCCATGTCCCTTGTATTCACAATGCCCCATGACCCCTGTCATCACAATGCTCCATGGCCCTTGTCATCACAATGCTCCATGAAACATTTCCTCACAATGCTCCAGTACGCCTTTCATCCAAATTCCCCATGGCCACTGTCATCACAATTCTCCATGACCCCTGTCATCGTAATGGTCCATGACCCGCTTCATCTCTATGCTCCATGACACCTGTCATCACAAAGCTCCATGCCCTTGACATCACCAGGCTCCAGAACTCTTGTCATTATGATGCTCCATGTCCGTTTCATCACCATGCTCCATGACACTTGTCATCACAATGCTCCATGGCCCCTCTCATTACTGTGCTCCATAATAACTTTAATCACATTTCTAGATGACCACTGCCATCACAATGCCCCATGACATTGTCATCACAATTCGCCATGACCATTGTCATCACAATGCTCCATGAACCATGTCATCAGAGGGTCCCAGGACACTTGTCATCACAATGATCCATTACCATTTTCATCACAATGCTCCATGACCACTGTCATCTCAATGCTCCAAGGCCTTTGTATTCAAAATGCTCCATGGCCCCTGTAATCACAGTGCTCCATAACACCTTTCATCATAATGCTCCATGACCACTGCCATCTCAATGCCTCATGACGCCTGTCATCACAATTCTCCAAGGCCCCTTTCATCACAATGCTCCATGACACTTGTCATCACATTGCTCCATAACACCTGTCATCACAGTGTTCCCGGCCCATATCATCACAAGGCCCCATGTCCCCTATAATCACAATGCTCCATGCCTTTTTCCTCACAATGCTCCAGAATTCTTGTCATCACAATGTTCCATGACCGTGGCATCACAATGCTCCATGGCCCTTGTCATCACAATGCTCCAGAATTCTTGTCATCACAATGTTCCATGACCGCGTCATCACAATGCTACATGACCCTGGTCTTCACAGTTCTCCATGACCTTTGTCATCACAATGCTCTATGTCGCTTTTCATGACAATTCTCAATGACCACTTTAATCACTATGCTCGCTGACCATTTTCATGACATTTCTCTATTGTCATTACAATTCCCCACGGCCCCTTTCTTCACAATGCTCCATGATGCCTGTCATAAAAATGCTCCATGGCTTTTGTTATCACAATGCTCCAGGACCAGTTTCATCACAATACTCCATCCCCCTTGTCATCACAGTGCACAATGAAACCTTTCATTACAATGTTCCATGAAACTTGTCATCACAATGCTCCATGGCCTTTATCGTCACAATGCTCCCAGGTACTTTTCATCACGACGTTCCATGAAAACTTTCATCACATTGCTCCATGACCATTGTCATCACAATAGTCCATACCCTTGTCAACACAATGCTGCCTAATCCCTGTCATCACAATTCTCCATGACTGCTGTCATCACAATAATCCAGGACAAGTTTCATAACAATGCTTCATGCCCCCAGTCATCACAGTGCTCCATGATACCTTTCATCACAATTCCTAGATGATCAATGTCATCACAATGCCCCATGACACCTGTCATACAATTCGCTATGGCCCTTGTCATCACAATACTCGATGAACCGTGTCATCACAGTGTTCCAGGACACATGTCATCACAATGATCCATGACTACTTTCATCACAATGCTCCAATACACCTGTCATCACAAGGCTCCATGGCCCCTGTTATCATATTGCTCCATGATCTCTTTCATCACAATGCTCCATGACCACTGTCATCACCATGCCTCATGACGCCTGTCATCTCAATGCTCCATGGCCCCTTTCATCACAATGCTCCATGAACCCAGTCATCACAATGTTCCCTGACTTTTCATCACAATGCTCCATGGGCCCTGTCATCACAATGCTCCATGCCCTTGTCATCAAAATGCTCCAGAACTCTTGTCATCATAATGCTCCATGCCAATGTCATCAAAATGCCCCATGACACTTGTCATCACAATGCTCCATGGCCTTTGTCATCACAATGTTCCATGGCCGCCGTCATCACAATGCTCCATGCCCTTGTCATCAAAATTCTCCAGAACTCTTGTCATCATAATGCTCCATGCCAATGTCATCAAAATGCCCCTTGACACTTGTCATCACAATGCTCCATGGCCTTTGTCATCACAATGTTCCATGGTCCCTGTAATCACAGTGCTCCCTGATACCTTTCATCACAATTCTAGATGACCACTGTCACCACAATGCCCCATGACTGATGTCATCACAATTCGCATGGTCCCTGTCATCACAATGCTCCATGAACCGTGTCATCACAAGGTTCCAGGACACTTGTCATCACAATGATCCATGATCACTTTCATCACAATGCTCCATGAAACCTGTCATCTCAATGCTCCATAGCCTTTGTATTCACAATGCTCCATGGCCCCTGTAATCACAGTGCTCTATGACCCATTTCATCACAATGCTCCAAGACCGCTGTCATCACAATGCCCCATGACGCCTGCCATCACAAATCTCCAAGGCCTCTCTTACCAGAAAGCTCCATGATGCCTGGCAGCACAATGTTCCAAGATAATTTTCATCACAATGCTCCATGACCCCTGTCATCACAAAGTTCTCTGCCCATATCATCACAATGCTCCATGCCCTTTCATCACAATGCTCCAGAATTCTTGTTATCGCAATGATCCTTGACCGTGTCATTACAATGCTCCATGACCCTTGTCATCACAAAGCTCCATGACCCCTGTCATCACAATGATCCATGACTCCTTTCCTCACAGTGCTCCAGTACCCTTTTCATCATAATGCTCCATGCCATTGTCAGCACAATGCTCCTTGGACCCTGTCATCAAAATGCTCCATCCCCTTTTCATCACAATGCTCCAGATGTCCTATCATTACAATGCTCCATGCCCGTGTCAACACAATGCTCCATGACCCCTGTCATCAAAATGCTTTATGAACCTTGTTATCAGAATGTTCCATGACCCCTGTCATCAAAATGATCCATGACCGTTGTCATCACAATGCTGCATGATACCTTTCATCCCAATTCTCTGTGACCGCTGTCATCACAATGCTCCTGGACAATTTTCATCACAATGCTCCATGGCCCCTGTCATCACAGTGCCCCATAACCGCTGTAATCACAATGCTCCATGACCCTGTCATCACAATGCTGCATGACTCCTGTCATCACATTTTTCCATGGCCTATGTGTTCACAATGCACCATGGACCCTATAATCACACTGTTGCATGTTCCCTTTCAACACAATGGTCCATGACCCCTCTCATCACAATGTTCCATGAAAATTGTCATCAAAATACTCCATGACCCCGGTCACCACAAGGTTCCCTGCCCTTGTCATCACAATGCTCCATGACGCTTGTAATCACAATGGTACATGGCCTTGTCATTACAATGCTCCATGGCCTCTGTCATCACCATGCTCCATGGTCTTTCTCATCACAATGCTCTATGACTCCTGTCATCACAATGCTTGATGACCATTGTCATCACAATGCTCCAAGGCCCGTGTCATCACAATGCCTCATGGTCTTTGTAATCATAATGCTCAATGACCCCTCTCATCACAATGCTCCATGCCGTTGTCATCACAATGCTCCATGGCCCCTGTAATCACAATGCTCCATGCCCTCGTCATCACAATGCTCCAGAGCTCTTGGCATCATAATGCTCCATTCCCGTGTCATCCCATTGCTCAATGACACTTGTCATCAAAATGTTCCTTGGCCTTTGTCATCACAGTGCTCCATGATACCTTTAATCAAAATTCTACATGACCACTGTCATCACAATGCAAGATGACCAATCTCATCACAATGCCCCATGACACGTGTCATCACAATTCGCCTTGGCCCTTGTCATCTCAATGCTGTATGAACCGTGTCATCACTAGGTTCCAGGACCCTTGTCATCAAAATGCTCCATGAACTCTCTTAGCTCAATGTTCCATGGCCTTTGTATTCACAATGCTCCATTGTCCCGATAATCGCGTTGCTCCATGATCTGTGTCAGCACAATATTTCATGACACTTGTCATCTCAATGCTCCATGATCCCTGTAATCAAAATGATCCCTGCCAATGTCATCACAATGTTCCTTGTCTCCTGTAATCACAATGCTCCATGCCCATGTCATCACAATGCTCCAGGTATGTTGTCATCACCATGCTTCATGCCCCGTGTCATCACAATGCTCCATGAATCTTGTCTTCACAATGCTCTATGGCCTTTGTCATCACAATGCTCCGTGACCCCTGTCAACACAATGCCTGATGACCCCTGTCATCAAAATGCTAAATGGCACTTGTCATCACAATGCTCTATGTCACCTGTCATCACTCTTCTCCATGTCACTTGTTATCACAATGCTCCATGGCCCCTGTAATCCCAGTACTCCATGACCCCTTTCAATACAATGCCCAATGCTACCTCTCATCACAATTCTCCATGGCATTTGTCATCACGATGCACCATGACACCTGTCATCACAATGCTCCATGACACTTGTCATCACAGCGCTCGATGGCCCTTGTCATCACAATGTTCCTTGGTGCTTTTCATCGCAATGCTCCATGACAACTTTCATCAAATTACTCCAAGATTTGTTTCATCACAATGCTCCATGGCCCTTGTCATTACAAATCCACATGATCCCTTTCATGACAATTCTCCATGGCAACTTACATAAAAATGCTCCATGCCCCTGTCATCACAATGCCCAATGATACCTGTTTTTACAATGATCCATGTCCCTTGTCATCACAAGGCTCCATGTCCCTTGTATTCACAATGCCCCATGACCCCTGTCATCACAATGCTCCATGGCCCTTGTCATCACAATGCTCCATGAAACATTTCCTCACAATGCTCCAGTACGCCTTTCATCCAAATTCCCCATGGCCACTGTCATCACAATTCTCCATGACCCCTGTCATCGTAATGGTCCATGACCCGCTTCATCTCTATGCTCCATGACACCTGTCATCACAAAGCTCCATGCCCTTGACATCACCAGGCTCCAGAACTCTTGTCATTATGATGCTCCATGTCCGTTTCATCACCATGCTCCATGACACTTGTCATCACAATGCTCCATGGCCCCTCTCATTACTGTGCTCCATAATAACTTTAATCACATTTCTAGATGACCACTGCCATCACAATGCCCCATGACATTGTCATCACAATTCGCCATGACCATTGTCATCACAATGCTCCATGAACCATGTCATCAGAGGGTCCCAGGACACTTGTCATCACAATGATCCATTACCATTTTCATCACAATGCTCCATGACCACTGTCATCTCAATGCTCCAAGGCCTTTGTATTCAAAATGCTCCATGGCCCCTGTAATCACAGTGCTCCATAACACCTTTCATCATAATGCTCCATGACCACTGCCATCTCAATGCCTCATGACGCCTGTCATCACAATTCTCCAAGGCCCCTTTCATCACAATGCTCCATGACACTTGTCATCACATTGCTCCATAACACCTGTCATCACAGTGTTCCCGGCCCATATCATCACAAGGCCCCATGTCCCCTATAATCACAATGCTCCATGCCTTTTTCCTCACAATGCTCCAGAATTCTTGTCATCACAATGTTCCATGACCGTGGCATCACAATGCTCCATGGCCCTTGTCATCACAATGCTCCAGAATTCTTGTCATCACAATGTTCCATGACCGCGTCATCACAATGCTACATGACCCTGGTCTTCACAGTTCTCCATGACCTTTGTCATCACAATGCTCTATGTCGCTTTTCATGACAATTCTCAATGACCACTTTAATCACTATGCTCGCTGACCATTTTCATGACATTTCTCTATTGTCATTACAATTCCCCACGGCCCCTTTCTTCACAATGCTCCATGATGCCTGTCATAAAAATGCTCCATGGCTTTTGTTATCACAATGCTCCAGGACCAGTTTCATCACAATACTCCATCCCCCTTGTCATCACAGTGCACAATGAAACCTTTCATTACAATGTTCCATGAAACTTGTCATCACAATGCTCCATGGCCTTTATCGTCACAATGCTCCCAGGTACTTTTCATCACGACGTTCCATGAAAACTTTCATCACATTGCTCCATGACCATTGTCATCACAATAGTCCATACCCTTGTCAACACAATGCTGCCTAATCCCTGTCATCACAATTCTCCATGACTGCTGTCATCACAATAATCCAGGACAAGTTTCATAACAATGCTTCATGCCCCCAGTCATCACAGTGCTCCATGATACCTTTCATCACAATTCCTAGATGATCAATGTCATCACAATGCCCCATGACACCTGTCATACAATTCGCTATGGCCCTTGTCATCACAATACTCGATGAACCGTGTCATCACAGTGTTCCAGGACACATGTCATCACAATGATCCATGACTACTTTCATCACAATGCTCCAATACACCTGTCATCACAAGGCTCCATGGCCCCTGTTATCATATTGCTCCATGATCTCTTTCATCACAATGCTCCATGACCACTGTCATCACCATGCCTCATGACGCCTGTCATCTCAATGCTCCATGGCCCCTTTCATCACAATGCTCCATGAACCCAGTCATCACAATGTTCCCTGACTTTTCATCACAATGCTCCATGGGCCCTGTCATCACAATGCTCCATGCCCTTGTCATCAAAATGCTCCAGAACTCTTGTCATCATAATGCTCCATGCCAATGTCATCAAAATGCCCCATGACACTTGTCATCACAATGCTCCATGGCCTTTGTCATCACAATGTTCCATGGCCGCCGTCATCACAATGCTCCATGCCCTTGTCATCAAAATTCTCCAGAACTCTTGTCATCATAATGCTCCATGCCAATGTCATCAAAATGCCCCTTGACACTTGTCATCACAATGCTCCATGGCCTTTGTCATCACAATGTTCCATGGTCCCTGTAATCACAGTGCTCCCTGATACCTTTCATCACAATTCTAGATGACCACTGTCACCACAATGCCCCATGACTGATGTCATCACAATTCGCATGGTCCCTGTCATCACAATGCTCCATGAACCGTGTCATCACAAGGTTCCAGGACACTTGTCATCACAATGATCCATGATCACTTTCATCACAATGCTCCATGAAACCTGTCATCTCAATGCTCCATAGCCTTTGTATTCACAATGCTCCATGGCCCCTGTAATCACAGTGCTCTATGACCCATTTCATCACAATGCTCCAAGACCGCTGTCATCACAATGCCCCATGACGCCTGCCATCACAAATCTCCAAGGCCTCTCTTACCAGAAAGCTCCATGATGCCTGGCAGCACAATGTTCCAAGATAATTTTCATCACAATGCTCCATGACCCCTGTCATCACAAAGTTCTCTGCCCATATCATCACAATGCTCCATGCCCTTTCATCACAATGCTCCAGAATTCTTGTTATCGCAATGATCCTTGACCGTGTCATTACAATGCTCCATGACCCTTGTCATCACAAAGCTCCATGACCCCTGTCATCACAATGATCCATGACTCCTTTCCTCACAGTGCTCCAGTACCCTTTTCATCATAATGCTCCATGCCATTGTCAGCACAATGCTCCTTGGACCCTGTCATCAAAATGCTCCATCCCCTTTTCATCACAATGCTCCAGATGTCCTATCATTACAATGCTCCATGCCCGTGTCAACACAATGCTCCATGACCCCTGTCATCAAAATGCTTTATGAACCTTGTTATCAGAATGTTCCATGACCCCTGTCATCAAAATGATCCATGACCGTTGTCATCACAATGCTGCATGATACCTTTCATCCCAATTCTCTGTGACCGCTGTCATCACAATGCTCCTGGACAATTTTCATCACAATGCTCCATGGCCCCTGTCATCACAGTGCCCCATAACCGCTGTAATCACAATGCTCCATGACCCTGTCATCACAATGCTGCATGACTCCTGTCATCACATTTTTCCATGGCCTATGTATTCACAATGCACCATGGACCCTATAATCACACTGTTGCATGTTCCCTTTCAACACAATGGTCCATGACCCCTCTCATCACAATGTTCCATGAAAATTGTCATCAAAATGCTCCATGACCCCGGTCACCACAAGGTTCCCTGCCCTTGTCATCACAATGCTCCATGACGCTTGTAATCACAATGGTACATGGCCTTGTCATTACAATGCTCCATGGCCTCTGTCATCACCATGCTCCATGGTCTTTCTCATCACAATGCTCTATGACTCCTGTCATCACAATGCTTGATGACCATTGTCATCACAATGCTCCAAGGCCCGTGTCATCACAATGCCTCATGGTCTTTGTAATCATAATGCTCAATGACCCCTCTCATCACAATGCTCCATGCCGTTGTCATCACAATGCTCCATGGCCCCTGTAATCACAATGCTCCATGCCCTCGTCATCACAATGCTCCAGAGCTCTTGGCATCATAATGCTCCATTCCCGTGTCATCCCATTGCTCAATGACACTTGTCATCAAAATGTTCCTTGGCCTTTGTCATCACAGTGCTCCATGATACCTTTAATCAAAATTCTACATGACCACTGTCATCACAATGCAAGATGACCAATCTCATCACAATGCCCCATGACACGTGTCATCACAATTCGCCTTGGCCCTTGTCATCTCAATGCTGTATGAACCGTGTCATCACTAGGTTCCAGGACCCTTGTCATCCAAATGCTCCATGAACTCTCTTAGCTCAATGTTCCATGGCCTTTGTATTCACAATGCTCCATTGTCCCGATAATCGCGTTGCTCCATGATCTGTGTCAGCACAATATTTCATGACACTTGTCATCTCAATGCTCCATGATCCCTGTAATCAAAATGATCCCTGCCAATGTCATCACAATGTTCCATGTCTCCTGTAATCACAATGCTCCATGCCCATGTCATCACAATGCTCCAGGTATGTTGTCATCACCATGCTTCATGCCCCGTGTCATCACAATGCTCCATGAATCTTGTCTTCACAATGCTCTATGGCCTTTGTCATCACAATGCTCCGTGACCCCTGTCAACACAATGCCTGATGACCCCTGTCATCAAAATGCTAAATGGCACTTGTCATCACAATGCTCTATGTCACCTGTCATCACTCTTCTCCATGTCACTTGTTATCACAATGCTCCATGGCCCCTGTAATCCCAGTACTCCATGACCCCTTTCAATACAATGCCCAATGCTACCTCTCATCACAATTCTCCATGGCATTTGTCATCACGATGCACCATGACACCTGTCATCACAATGCTCCATGACACTTGTCATCACAGCGCTCGATGGCCCTTGTCATCACAATGTTCCTTGGTGCTTTTCATCGCAATGCTCCATGACAACTTTCATCAAATTACTCCAAGATTTGTTTCATCACAATGCTCCATGGCCCTTGTCATTACAAATCCACATGATCCCTTTCATGACAATTCTCCATGGCAACTTACATAAAAATGCTCCATGCCCCTGTCATCACAATGCCCAATGATACCTGTTTTTACAATGATCCATGTCCCTTGTCATCACAAGGCTCCATGTCCCTTGTATTCACAATGCCCCATGACCCCTGTCATCACAATGCTCCATGGCCCTTGTCATCACAATGCTCCATGAAACATTTCCTCACAATGCTCCAGTACGCCTTTCATCCAAATTCCCCATGGCCACTGTCATCACAATTCTCCATGACCCCTGTCATCGTAATGGTCCATGACCCGCTTCATCTCTATGCTCCATGACACCTGTCATCACAAAGCTCCATGCCCTTGACATCACCAGGCTCCAGAACTCTTGTCATTATGATGCTCCATGTCCGTTTCATCACCATGCTCCATGACACTTGTCATCACAATGCTCCATGGCCCCTCTCATTACTGTGCTCCATAATAACTTTAATCACATTTCTAGATGACCACTGCCATCACAATGCCCCATGACATTGTCATCACAATTCGCCATGACCATTGTCATCACAATGCTCCATGAACCATGTCATCAGAGGGTCCCAGGACACTTGTCATCACAATGATCCATTACCATTTTCATCACAATGCTCCATGACCACTGTCATCTCAATGCTCCAAGGCCTTTGTATTCAAAATGCTCCATGGCCCCTGTAATCACAGTGCTCCATAACACCTTTCATCATAATGCTCCATGACCACTGCCATCTCAATGCCTCATGACGCCTGTCATCACAATTCTCCAAGGCCCCTTTCATCACAATGCTCCATGACACTTGTCATCACATTGCTCCATAACACCTGTCATCACAGTGTTCCCGGCCCATATCATCACAAGGCCCCATGTCCCCTATAATCACAATGCTCCATGCCTTTTTCCTCACAATGCTCCAGAATTCTTGTCATCACAATGTTCCATGACCGTGGCATCACAATGCTCCATGGCCCTTGTCATCACAATGCTCCAGAATTCTTGTCATCACAATGTTCCATGACCGCGTCATCACAATGCTACATGACCCTGGTCTTCACAGTTCTCCATGACCTTTGTCATCACAATGCTCTATGTCGCTTTTCATGACAATTCTCAATGACCACTTTAATCACTATGCTCGCTGACCATTTTCATGACATTTCTCTATTGTCATTACAATTCCCCACGGCCCCTTTCTTCACAATGCTCCATGATGCCTGTCATAAAAATGCTCCATGGCTTTTGTTATCACAATGCTCCAGGACCAGTTTCATCACAATACTCCATCCCCCTTGTCATCACAGTGCACAATGAAACCTTTCATTACAATGTTCCATGAAACTTGTCATCACAATGCTCCATGGCCTTTATCGTCACAATGCTCCCAGGTACTTTTCATCACGACGTTCCATGAAAACTTTCATCACATTGCTCCATGACCATTGTCATCACAATAGTCCATACCCTTGTCAACACAATGCTGCCTAATCCCTGTCATCACAATTCTCCATGACTGCTGTCATCACAATAATCCAGGACAAGTTTCATAACAATGCTTCATGCCCCCAGTCATCACAGTGCTCCATGATACCTTTCATCACAATTCCTAGATGATCAATGTCATCACAATGCCCCATGACACCTGTCATACAATTCGCTATGGCCCTTGTCATCACAATACTCGATGAACCGTGTCATCACAGTGTTCCAGGACACATGTCATCACAATGATCCATGACTACTTTCATCACAATGCTCCAATACACCTGTCATCACAAGGCTCCATGGCCCCTGTTATCATATTGCTCCATGATCTCTTTCATCACAATGCTCCATGACCACTGTCATCACCATGCCTCATGACGCCTGTCATCTCAATGCTCCATGGTCCCTTTCATCACAATGCTCCATGAACCCAGTCATCACAATGTTCCCTGACTTTTCATCACAATGCTCCATGGGCCCTGTCATCACAATGCTCCATGCCCTTGTCATCAAAATGCTCCAGAACTCTTGTCATCATAATGCTCCATGCCAATGTCATCAAAATGCCCCATGACACTTGTCATCACAATGCTCCATGGCCTTTGTCATCACAATGTTCCATGGCCGCCGTCATCACAATGCTCCATGCCCTTGTCATCAAAATTCTCCAGAACTCTTGTCATCATAATGCTCCATGCCAATGTCATCAAAATGCCCCTTGACACTTGTCATCACAATGCTCCATGGCCTTTGTCATCACAATGTTCCATGGTCCCTGTAATCACAGTGCTCCCTGATACCTTTCATCACAATTCTAGATGACCACTGTCACCACAATGCCCCATGACTGATGTCATCACAATTCGCATGGTCCCTGTCATCACAATGCTCCATGAACCGTGTCATCACAAGGTTCCAGGACACTTGTCATCACAATGATCCATGATCACTTTCATCACAATGCTCCATGAAACCTGTCATCTCAATGCTCCATAGCCTTTGTATTCACAATGCTCCATGGCCCCTGTAATCACAGTGCTCTATGACCCATTTCATCACAATGCTCCAAGACCGCTGTCATCACAATGCCCCATGACGCCTGCCATCACAAATCTCCAAGGCCTCTCTTACCAGAAAGCTCCATGATGCCTGGCAGCACAATGTTCCAAGATAATTTTCATCACAATGCTCCATGACCCCTGTCATCACAAAGTTCTCTGCCCATATCATCACAATGCTCCATGCCCTTTCATCACAATGCTCCAGAATTCTTGTTATCGCAATGATCCTTGACCGTGTCATTACAATGCTCCATGACCCTTGTCATCACAAAGCTCCATGACCCCTGTCATCACAATGATCCATGACTCCTTTCCTCACAGTGCTCCAGTACCCTTTTCATCATAATGCTCCATGCCATTGTCAGCACAATGCTCCTTGGACCCTGTCATCAAAATGCTCCATCCCCTTTTCATCACAATGCTCCAGATGTCCTATCATTACAATGCTCCATGCCCGTGTCAACACAATGCTCCATGACCCCTGTCATCAAAATGCTTTATGAACCTTGTTATCAGAATGTTCCATGACCCCTGTCATCAAAATGATCCATGACCGTTGTCATCACAATGCTGCATGATACCTTTCATCCCAATTCTCTGTGACCGCTGTCATCACAATGCTCCTGGACAATTTTCATCACAATGCTCCATGGCCCCTGTCATCACAGTGCCCCATAACCGCTGTAATCACAATGCTCCATGACCCTGTCATCACAATGCTGCATGACTCCTGTCATCACATTTTTCCATGGCCTATGTATTCACAATGCACCATGGACCCTATAATCACACTGTTGCATGTTCCCTTTCAACACAATGGTCCATGACCCCTCTCATCACAATGTTCCATGAAAATTGTCATCAAAATACTCCATGACCACGGTCACCACAAGGTTCCCTGCCCTTGTCATCACAATGCTCCATGACGCTTGTAATCACAATGGTACATGGCCTTGTCATTACAATGCTCCATGGCCTCTGTCATCACCATGCTCCATGGTCTTTCTCATCACAATGCTCTATGACTCCTGTCATCACAATGCTTGATGACCATTGTCATCACAATGCTCCAAGGCCCGTGTCATCACAATGCCTCATGGTCTTTGTAATCATAATGCTCAATGACCCCTCTCATCACAATGCTCCATGCCGTTGTCATCACAATGCTCCATGGCCCCTGTAATCACAATGCTCCATGCCCTCGTCATCACAATGCTCCAGAGCTCTTGGCATCATAATGCTCCATTCCCGTGTCATCCCATTGCTCAATGACAGTTGTCATCAAAATGTTCCTTGGCCTTTGTCATCACAGTGCTCCATGATACCTTTAATCAAAATTCTACATGACCACTGTCATCACAATGCAAGATGACCAATCTCATCACAATGCCCCATGACACATGTCATCACAATTCGCCTTGGCCCTTGTCATCTCAAGGCTGTATGAACCGTGTCATCACTAGGTTCGAGGACCCTTGTCATCACAATGCTCCATGAACTCTCTTAGCTCAATGTTCCATGGCCTTTGTATTCACAATGCTCCATTGTCCCGATAATCGCGTTGCTCCATGATCTGTGTCAGCACAATATTTCATGACACTTGTCATCACAATGCTCCATGATCCCTGTAATCAAAATGATCCCTGCCAATGTCATCACAATGTTCCATGTCTCCTGTAATCATAATGCTCCATGCCCATGTCATCACAATGCTCCAGGTATGTTGTCATCACCATGCTTCATGCCCCGTGTCATCACAATGCTCCATGAATCTTGTCTTCACAATGCTCTATGGCCTTTGTCATCACAATGCTCCGTGACCCCTGTCAACACAATGCCTGATGACACCTGTCATCAAAATGCTGAATGGCACTTGTCATCACAATGCTCTAAGTCAGCTGTCATCACTCTTCTCCATGTCACTTGTTATCACAATGCTCCATGGCCCCTGTTATCATATTGCTCCATGATCTCTTTCATCACAATGCTCCATGACCACTGTCATCACCATGCCTCATGACGCCTGTCATCTCAATGCTCCATGGCCCCTTTCATCACAATGCTCCATGAACCCAGTCATCACAATGTTCCCTGCCCTTTTGATCACAATGGTCCATGGGCCCTGTCATCACAATGCTACATGCCCTTGTCATCAAAATGCTCCAGAACTCTTGTCATCATAATGCTCCATGCCAATGTCATCAAAATGCCCCATGACACTTGTCATCACAATGCTCCATGGCCTTTGTCATCACAATGTTCCATGGCCGCTGTCATCACAATGCTCCATGCCCTTGTCATCAAAATTCTCCAGAACTCTTGTCATCATAATGCTCCATGCCAATGTCATCAAAATGCCCCTTGACACTTGTCATCACAATGCTCCATGGCCTTTGTCATCACAATGTTCCATGGTCCCTGTAATCACAGTGCTCCCTGATACCTTTCATCACAATTCTTGATGACCACTGTCATCACGATGCCCCATGACTGATGTCATCACAATTCGCATGGTCCTTGTCATCACAATGCTCCATGAACCGTGTCATCACAAGGTTCCAGGACACTTGTCATCACAATGATCCATGATCACTTTCATCCCAATGCTCCATGAAACCTGTCATCTCAATGCTCCATAGCCTTTGTATTCACAATGCTCCATGGCCCCTTTAGTCACAGTGCTCTATGACCCATTTCATCACAATGCTCCAAGACCGCTGTCATCACAATGCCCCATGACGCCTGCCATCACAAATCTCCAAGGCCTCTCTTACCAGAAAGCTCCATGATCCCTGTCAGCACAATGTTCCATGACACTTTTCATCACAATGCTCCATGACCCCTGTCATCACAAAGATCTCTGCCCATATCATCACAATGCTCCTTGTCACCTTTAATCACAATGCTCCATGCCCTTTCATCACAATCATCCAGAATTCTTGTTATCGCAATGATCCTTGACCGTGTCATTACAATGCTCCATGACCCTTGTCATCACAAAGCTCCATGACCCCTGTCATCACAATGATCCATGACTCCTTTCCTCACAGTGCTCCAGTACCCTTTTCATCATAATTCTCCATGCTATTGTCATCACAATGCTCCTTGGACCCTGTCATCAAAATGCTCGATCCCCTTCTCATCACAATGCTCCAGATGTCCTATCATTACAATGCTCCATGCCCGTGTCAACACAATGCTCCATGACCCCTGTCATCAAAATGCTTTATGAACCTTGTTATCAGAATGTTCCATGACCCCTGTCATCAAAATGATCCATGACCGTTGTCATCACAATGCTGCATGATACCTTTCATCCCAATTCTCTGTGACCGCTGTCATCACAATGCTCCTGGACAATTTTCATCACAATGCTCCATGGCCCCTGTCATCACAGTGCCCCATAACCGCTGTAATCACAATGTTCCATGACCCTGTCATCACAATGCTGCATGACTCCTGTCATCACATTTTTCCATGGCCTATGTATTCAAAATGCACCATGGACCCTATAATCACACTGCTGCATGTTCCCTTTCAACACAATGGTCCATGAACCCTCTCATCACAACGTTCCATGAAAATTGTCATCAAAATGCTCCATGACCCCGGTCACCACAAGGTTCCCTGCCCTTGTCATCACAATGCTCCATGAACTCTCTTATCCCAAAGTTCCATGGCCTTTGTATTCACAATGCTCCATTGTCCCGATAATCGCGTTGCTCCATGATCTGTGTCAGCACAATATTTCATGACACTTGTCATCACAATGCTCCATGATCCCTGTAATCAAAATGATCCCTGCCAATGTCATCACAATGTTCCATGTCTCCTGTAATCACAATGCTCCATGCCCATGTCATCACAATGCTCCAGGTATGTTGTCATCACCATGCTTCATGCCCCGTGTCATCACAATGCTCCATGAATCTTGTCTTCACAATGCTCTATGGCCTTTGTCATCACAATGCTCCGTGACCCCTGTCAACACAATGCCTGATGACCCCTGTCATCAAAATGCTAAATGGCACTTGTCATCACAATGCTCTATGTCACCTGTCATCACTCTTCTCCATGTCACTTGTTATCACAATGCTCCATGGCCCCTGTAATCCCAGTACTCCATGACCCCTTTCATTACAATGCCCAATGCTACCTCTCATCACAATTCTCCATGGCATTTGTCATCACGATGCACCATGACACCTGTCATCACAATGCTCCATGACACTTGTCATCACAGCACTCGATGGCCCTTGTCATCACAATGTTCCTTGGTGCTTTTCATCGCAATGCTCCATGACAACTTTCCTCAAATTACTCCAAGATTTGTTTCATCACAATGCTCCATGGCCCTTGTCATTACAAATCCACATGATCCATTTCATGACAATTCTCCATGGCAACTTTCATAAAAATGCTCCATGCCCCTGTCATCACAATGCCCAATGATACCTGTTTTTACAATGATACATGTAGCTTGTCAACACAAGGCTCCATGTCCCTTGTATTCACAATGCCCCATGACCCCTGTCATCACAATGCTCCATGGCCCTTGTCATCACAATGCTCCATGAAACATTTCCTCACAATGCTCCAGTACGCCTTTCATCCAAATTCCCCATGGCCACTGTCATCACAATTCTCCATGACCCCTGTCATCGTAATGGTCCATGATCCGCTTCATCTCAATGCTCCATGACACCTGTCATCACCAAGGTCCATGCCCTTGTCATCACAAGGCTCCAGAACTCTTGTCATTATAATGCTCCATGTCCGTTTCATCACCATGCTCCATGACACTTGTCATCACAATGCTCCATGGCCCCTCTCATTCCTGTGCTCCATAATAACTTTAATCACATTTCTAGATGACCATTGCCATCACAATGCCCCATGACATTGTCATCACAATTCGCCATGACCATTGTCATCACAATGCTCCATGAACCATGTCATCAGAGGGTCCCAGGACACTTGTCATCACAATGATCCATTACCATTTTCATCACAATGCTCCATGACCACTGTCATCTCAATGCTCCAAGGCCTTTGTATTCAAAATGCTCCATGGCCCCTGTAATCACAGTGCTCCATAACACCTTTCATCATAATGCTCCATGACCACTGCCATCTCAATGCCTCATGACGCCTGTCATCACAATTCTCCAAGGCCCCTTTCATCACAATGCTCCATGACACTTGTCATCACATTGCTCCATAACACCTGTCATCACAGTGTTCCCGGCCCATATCATCACAATGCTCCATGTCCCCTATAATCACAATGCTCCATGCCTTTTTCCTCACAATGCTCCAGAATTCTTGTCATCACAATGTTCCATGACCGTGGCATCACAATGCTCCATGACCTTTGTCATCACAATGCTCCAGAATTCTTGTCATCACAATGTTCCATGACCGCGTCATCACAATGCTACATAACCCTGGTCTTCACAGTTCTCCATGACCTTTGTCATCACAATGCTCTATGTCGCTTTTCATGACAATTCTCAATGACCACTTTAATCACTATGCTCGCTGATCATTTTCATGACATTTCTCTATTGTCATTACAATTCCCCACGGCCCCTTTCTTCACAATGCTCCATGATGCCTGTCATAAAAATGCTCCATGGCTTTTGTTATCACAATGCTCCAGGACCAGTTTCATCACAGTACTCCATCCCCCTTGTCATCACAGTGCACAATGAAACCTTTCATTACAATGTTCCATGTCACTTGTCATCACAATGCTCCATGGCCTTTACCGTCACAATGCTCCCAGTTACTTTTCATCACGACGTTCCATGAAAACTTTCATCACATGGCTCCATGACCATTGTCATCACAATAGTCCATACCCTTGTCAACACAATGCTGCATAATCCCTGTCATCACAATTCTCCATGACTTCTGTCATCACAATAATCTAGGACAAGTTTCATAACAATGCTTCATGGTCCCAGTCATCACAGTGCTCCATGATACCTTTCATCACAATTCCTAGATGATCAATGTCATCACAATGCCCCATGACACCTGTCATCACAATTCGCTATGACCCTTGTCATCACAATACTCGATGAACCGTGTCATCACAGTGTTCCAGGACACATGTCATCACAATGATCCATGACTACTTTCATCACAATGCTCCAATACACCTGTCATCACAATGCTCCATGGCCCCTGTTATCATATTGCTCCATGATCTCTTTCATCACAATGCTCCATGACCACTGTCATCACCATGTCTCATGACGCCTGTCATCTCAATGCTCCATGGCCCCTTTCATCACAATGCTCCATGAACCCAGTCATCACAATGTTCCCTGCTCTTTTCATCACAATGCTCCATGGGCCCTGTCATCACAATGCTGCATGCCAATGTCATCAAAATGCCCCTTGACACTTGTCATCACAATGCTCCATGGTCTTTGTCATCACAATGTCCCATGGGCCCTGTCATCACAATGCTCCATGCCCTTGTCATCAAAATGCTCCAGAACTCTTGTCATCATAATGCTCCATGCCAATGTCATCAAAATGCCCCTTGACACTTGTCATCACAATGCTCCATGGCCTTTGTCATCACAATGTTCCATGGTCCCTGTAATCACAGTGCTCCCTGATACCTTTCATCACAATTCTAGATGACCACTGTCACCACAATGCCCCATGACTGATGTCATCACAATTCGCATAGTCCTTGTCATCACAATGCTCCATGAACCGTGTCATCACAAGGTTCCAGGACACTTGTCATCACAATGATCCATGATCATTTTCATCACAATGCTCCATGAAACCTGTCATCTCAATGCTCCATAGCCTTTGTATTCACAATGCTCCATGGCCCCTGTAATCACAGTGCTCTATGACCCATTTCATCAGAATGCTCCAAGACCGCTGTCATCACAATGCCCCATGACGCCTGCCATCACAAATCTCCAAGGCCTCTCTTACCAGAAAGCTCCATGATCCCTGTCAGCACAATGTTCCATGACACTTTTCATCACAATGCTCCATGACCCCTGTCATCACAAAGTTCTCTGCCCATATCATCACAATGCTCCTTGTCACCTTTAATCACAATGCTCCATGCCCTTTCATCACAATGCTCCAGAATTCTTGTTATCGCAATGATCCTTGACTGTGTCATTACAATGCTCCATGACCCTTGTCATCACAAAGCTCCATGACCCCTGTCATCACAATGATCCATGACTCCTTTCCTCACAGTGCTCCAGTACCCTTTTCATCATAATGCTCCATGCCATTTTCAGCACAATGCTCCTTGGACCCTGTCATCAAAATGCTCCATCCCCTTTTCATCATAATGCTCCAGATGTCCTATCATTACAATGCTCCATGCCCGTGTCAACACAATGCTCCATGACCCCTGTCATCAAAATGCTTTATGAACCTTGTTATCAGAATGTTCCATGACCCCTGTCATCAAAATGATCCATGACCGTTGTCATCACAATGCTGCATGATACCTTTCATCCCAATTCTCTGTGACCGCTGTCATCACAATGCTCCTGGACAATTTTCATCACAATGCTCCATGGCCCCTGTCATCATAGTTCCCCATAACTGCTGTAATCACAATGCTCCATGACCCTGTCATCACAATGCTGCATGACTCCTGTCATCACATTTTTCCATGGCCTATGTATTCACAATGCACCATGGACCCTATAATCACACTGCTGCATGTTCCCTTTCAACACAATGGTCCATGACCGCTCTCATCACAATGTTCCATGAAAATTGTCATCAAAATGCTCCATGACCACGGTCACCACAAGGTTCCCTGCCCTTGTCATCACAATGCTCCATGACGCTTGTAATCACAATGGTACATGGCCTTGTCATTACAATGCTCCATGGCCTCTGTCATCACCATGCTCCATGGTCTTTCTCATCACAATGCTCTATGAATCCTGTCATCACAATGCTTGATGACCATTGTCATCACAATGCTCCAAGGCCCGTGTCATCACAATGCCTCTTGGTCTATGTAATCATAATGCTCAATGACCCCTCTCATCACAATGCTCCATGCCGTTGTCATCACAATGCTCCATGGCCCCTGTAATCACAATGCTCCATGCCCTCGTCATGACAATGCTCCAGAACTCTTGGCATCATAATGCTCCATTCCCGTGTCATCAAATTGCTCAATGACACTTGTCATCAAAATGTTCCTTGGCCTTTGTCATCACAGTGCTCCATGATACCTTTAATCAAAATTCTACATGACCACGGTCATCACAATGCAAGATGACCAATCTCATCACAATGCCCCATGACACGTGTCATCAGAATTCGCCTTGGCCCTTGTCATCTCAATGCTGTATGAACCGTGTCATCACTAGGTTCCAGGACCCTTGTCATCCAAATGCTCCATGAACTCTCTTAGCTCAATGTTCCATGGCCTTTGTATTCACAATGCTCCATTGTCCCGATAATCGCGTTGCTCCATGATCTGTGTCAGCACAATATTTCATGACACTTGTCATCTCAATGCTCCATGATCCCTGTAATCAAAATGATCCCTGCCAATGTCATCACAATGTTCCATGTCTCCTGTAATCACAATGCTCCATGCCCATGTCATCACAATGCTCCAGGTATGTTGTCATCACCATGCTTCATGCCCCGTGTCATCACAATGCTCCATGAATCTTGTCTTCACAATGCTCTATGGCCTTTGTCATCACAATGCTCCGTGACCCCTGTCAACACAATGCCTGATGACCCCTGTCATCAAAATGCTAAATGGCACTTGTCATCACAATGCTCTATGTCACCTGTCATCACTCTTCTCCATGTCACTTGTTATCACAATGCTCCATGGCCCCTGTAATCCCAGTACTCCATGACCCCTTTCAATACAATGCCCAATGCTACCTCTCATCACAATTCTCCATGGCATTTGTCATCACGATGCACCATGACACCTGTCATCACAATGCTCCATGACACTTGTCATCACAGCGCTCGATGGCCCTTGTCATCACAATGTTCCTTGGTGCTTTTCATCGCAATGCTCCATGACAACTTTCATCAAATTACTCCAAGATTTGTTTCATCACAATGCTCCATGGCCCTTGTCATTACAAATCCACATGATCCCTTTCATGACAATTCTCCATGGCAACTTACATAAAAATGCTCCATGCCCCTGTCATCACAATGCCCAATGATACCTGTTTTTACAATGATCCATGTCCCTTGTCATCACAAGGCTCCATGTCCCTTGTATTCACAATGCCCCATGACCCCTGTCATCACAATGCTCCATGGCCCTTGTCATCACAATGCTCCATGAAACATTTCCTCACAATGCTCCAGTACGCCTTTCATCCAAATTCCCCATGGCCACTGTCATCACAATTCTCCATGACCCCTGTCATCGTAATGGTCCATGACCCGCTTCATCTCTATGCTCCATGACACCTGTCATCACAAAGCTCCATGCCCTTGACATCACCAGGCTCCAGAACTCTTGTCATTATGATGCTCCATGTCCGTTTCATCACCATGCTCCATGACACTTGTCATCACAATGCTCCATGGCCCCTCTCATTACTGTGCTCCATAATAACTTTAATCACATTTCTAGATGACCACTGCCATCACAATGCCCCATGACATTGTCATCACAATTCGCCATGACCATTGTCATCACAATGCTCCATGAACCATGTCATCAGAGGGTCCCAGGACACTTGTCATCACAATGATCCATTACCATTTTCATCACAATGCTCCATGACCACTGTCATCTCAATGCTCCAAGGCCTTTGTATTCAAAATGCTCCATGGCGCCTGTAATCACAGTGCTCCATAACACCTTTCATCATAATGCTCCATGACCACTGCCATCTCAATGCCTCATGACGCCTGTCATCACAATTCTCCAAGGCCCCTTTCATCACAATGCTCCATGACACTTGTCATCACATTGCTCCATAACACCTGTCATCACAGTGTTCCCGGCCCATATCATCACAAGGCCCCATGTCCCCTATAATCACAATGCTCCATGCCTTTTTCCTCACAATGCTCCAGAATTCTTGTCATCACAATGTTCCATGACCGTGGCATCACAATGCTCCATGGCCCTTGTCATCACAATGCTCCAGAATTCTTGTCATCACAATGTTCCATGACCGCGTCATCACAATGCTACATGACCCTGGTCTTCACAGTTCTCCATGACCTTTGTCATCACAATGCTCTATGTCGCTTTTCATGACAATTCTCAATGACCACTTTAATCACTATGCTCGCTGACCATTTTCATGACATTTCTCTATTGTCATTACAATTCCCCACGGCCCCTTTCTTCACAATGCTCCATGATGCCTGTCATAAAAATGCTCCATGGCTTTTGTTATCACAATGCTCCAGGACCAGTTTCATCACAATACTCCATCCCCCTTGTCATCACAGTGCACAATGAAACCTTTCATTACAATGTTCCATGAAACTTGTCATCACAATGCTCCATGGCCTTTATCGTCACAATGCTCCCAGGTACTTTTCATCACGACGTTCCATGAAAACTTTCATCACATTGCTCCATGACCATTGTCATCACAATAGTCCATACCCTTGTCAACACAATGCTGCCTAATCCCTGTCATCACAATTCTCCATGACTGCTGTCATCACAATAATCCAGGACAAGTTTCATAACAATGCTTCATGCCCCCAGTCATCACAGTGCTCCATGATACCTTTCATCACAATTCCTAGATGATCAATGTCATCACAATGCCCCATGACACCTGTCATACAATTCGCTATGGCCCTTGTCATCACAATACTCGATGAACCGTGTCATCACAGTGTTCCAGGACACATGTCATCACAATGATCCATGACTACTTTCATCACAATGCTCCAATACACCTGTCATCACAAGGCTCCATGGCCCCTGTTATCATATTGCTCCATGATCTCTTTCATCACAATGCTCCATGACCACTGTCATCACCATGCCTCATGACGCCTGTCATCTCAATGCTCCATGGCCCCTTTCATCACAATGCTCCATGAACCCAGTCATCACAATGTTCCCTGACTTTTCATCACAATGCTCCATGGGCCCTGTCATCACAATGCTCCATGCCCTTGTCATCAAAATGCTCCAGAACTCTTGTCATCATAATGCTCCATGCCAATGTCATCAAAATGCCCCATGACACTTGTCATCACAATGCTCCATGGCCTTTGTCATCACAATGTTCCATGGCCGCCGTCATCACAATGCTCCATGCCCTTGTCATCAAAATTCTCCAGAACTCTTGTCATCATAATGCTCCATGCCAATGTCATCAAAATGCCCCTTGACACTTGTCATCACAATGCTCCATGGCCTTTGTCATCACAATGTTCCATGGTCCCTGTAATCACAGTGCTCCCTGATACCTTTCATCACAATTCTAGATGACCACTGTCACCACAATGCCCCATGACTGATGTCATCACAATTCGCATGGTCCCTGTCATCACAATGCTCCATGAACCGTGTCATCACAAGGTTCCAGGACACTTGTCATCACAATGATCCATGATCACTTTCATCACAATGCTCCATGAAACCTGTCATCTCAATGCTCCATAGCCTTTGTATTCACAATGCTCCATGGCCCCTGTAATCACAGTGCTCTATGACCCATTTCATCACAATGCTCCAAGACCGCTGTCATCACAATGCCCCATGACGCCTGCCATCACAAATCTCCAAGGCCTCTCTTACCAGAAAGCTCCATGATGCCTGGCAGCACAATGTTCCAAGATAATTTTCATCACAATGCTCCATGACCCCTGTCATCACAAAGTTCTCTGCCCATATCATCACAATGCTCCATGCCCTTTCATCACAATGCTCCAGAATTCTTGTTATCGCAATGATCCTTGACCGTGTCATTACAATGCTCCATGACCCTTGTCATCACAAAGCTCCATGACCCCTGTCATCACAATGATCCATGACTCCTTTCCTCACAGTGCTCCAGTACCCTTTTCATCATAATGCTCCATGCCATTGTCAGCACAATGCTCCTTGGACCCTGTCATCAAAATGCTCCATCCCCTTTTCATCACAATGCTCCAGATGTCCTATCATTACAATGCTCCATGCCCGTGTCAACACAATGCTCCATGACCCCTGTCATCAAAATGCTTTATGAACCTTGTTATCAGAATGTTCCATGACCCCTGTCATCAAAATGATCCATGACCGTTGTCATCACAATGCTGCATGATACCTTTCATCCCAATTCTCTGTGACCGCTGTCATCACAATGCTCCTGGACAATTTTCATCACAATGCTCCATGGCCCCTGTCATCACAGTGCCCCATAACCGCTGTAATCACAATGCTCCATGACCCTGTCATCACAATGCTGCATGACTCCTGTCATCACATTTTTCCATGGCCTATGTATTCACAATGCACCATGGACCCTATAATCACACTGTTGCATGTTCCCTTTCAACACAATGGTCCATGACCCCTCTCATCACAATGTTCCATGAAAATTGTCATCAAAATGCTCCATGACCCCGGTCACCACAAGGTTCCCTGCCCTTGTCATCACAATGCTCCATGACGCTTGTAATCACAATGGTACATGGCCTTGTCATTACAATGCTCCATGGCCTCTGTCATCACCATGCTCCATGGTCTTTCTCATCACAATGCTCTATGACTCCTGTCATCACAATGCTTGATGACCATTGTCATCACAATGCTCCAAGGCCCGTGTCATCACAATGCCTCATGGTCTTTGTAATCATAATGCTCAATGACCCCTCTCATCACAATGCTCCATGCCGTTGTCATCACAATGCTCCATGGCCCCTGTAATCACAATGCTCCATGCCCTCGTCATCACAATGCTCCAGAGCTCTTGGCATCATAATGCTCCATTCCCGTGTCATCCCATTGCTCAATGACACTTGTCATCAAAATGTTCCTTGGCCTTTGTCATCACAGTGCTCCATGATACCTTTAATCAAAATTCTACATGACCACTGTCATCACAATGCAAGATGACCAATCTCATCACAATGCCCCATGACACGTGTCATCACAATTCGCCTTGGCCCTTGTCATCTCAATGCTGTATGAACCGTGTCATCACTAGGTTCCAGGACCCTTGTCATCAAAATGCTCCATGAACTCTCTTAGCTCAATGTTCCATGGCCTTTGTATTCACAATGCTCCATTGTCCCGATAATCGCGTTGCTCCATGATCTGTGTCAGCACAATATTTCATGACACTTGTCATCTCAATGCTCCATGATCCCTGTAATCAAAATGATCCCTGCCAATGTCATCACAATGTTCCATGTCTCCTGTAATCACAATGCTCCATGCCCATGTCATCACAATGCTCCAGGTATGTTGTCATCACCATGCTTCATGCCCCGTGTCATCACAATGCTCCATGAATCTTGTCTTCACAATGCTCTATGGCCTTTGTCATCACAATGCTCCGTGACCCCTGTCAACACAATGCCTGATGACCCCTGTCATCAAAATGCTAAATGGCACTTGTCATCACAATGCTCTATGTCACCTGTCATCACTCTTCTCCATGTCACTTGTTATCACAATGCTCCATGGCCCCTGTAATCCCAGTACTCCATGACCCCTTTCAATACAATGCCCAATGCTACCTCTCATCACAATTCTCCATGGCATTTGTCATCACGATGCACCATGACACCTGTCATCACAATGCTCCATGACACTTGTCATCACAGCGCTCGATGGCCCTTGTCATCACAATGTTCCTTGGTGCTTTTCATCGCAATGCTCCATGACAACTTTCATCAAATTACTCCAAGATTTGTTTCATCACAATGCTCCATGGCCCTTGTCATTACAAATCCACATGATCCCTTTCATGACAATTCTCCATGGCAACTTACATAAAAATGCTCCATGCCCCTGTCATCACAATGCCCAATGATACCTGTTTTTACAATGATCCATGTCCCTTGTCATCACAAGGCTCCATGTCCCTTGTATTCACAATGCCCCATGACCCCTGTCATCACAATGCTCCATGGCCCTTGTCATCACAATGCTCCATGAAACATTTCCTCACAATGCTCCAGTACGCCTTTCATCCAAATTCCCCATGGCCACTGTCATCACAATTCTCCATGACCCCTGTCATCGTAATGGTCCATGACCCGCTTCATCTCTATGCTCCATGACACCTGTCATCACAAAGCTCCATGCCCTTGACATCACCAGGCTCCAGAACTCTTGTCATTATGATGCTCCATGTCCGTTTCATCACCATGCTCCATGACACTTGTCATCACAATGCTCCATGGCCCCTCTCATTACTGTGCTCCATAATAACTTTAATCACATTTCTAGATGACCACTGCCATCACAATGCCCCATGACATTGTCATCACAATTCGCCATGACCATTGTCATCACAATGCTCCATGAACCATGTCATCAGAGGGTCCCAGGACACTTGTCATCACAATGATCCATTACCATTTTCATCACAATGCTCCATGACCACTGTCATCTCAATGCTCCAAGGCCTTTGTATTCAAAATGCTCCATGGCCCCTGTAATCACAGTGCTCCATAACACCTTTCATCATAATGCTCCATGACCACTGCCATCTCAATGCCTCATGACGCCTGTCATCACAATTCTCCAAGGCCCCTTTCATCACAATGCTCCATGACACTTGTCATCACATTGCTCCATAACACCTGTCATCACAGTGTTCCCGGCCCATATCATCACAAGGCCCCATGTCCCCTATAATCACAATGCTCCATGCCTTTTTCCTCACAATGCTCCAGAATTCTTGTCATCACAATGTTCCATGACCGTGGCATCACAATGCTCCATGGCCCTTGTCATCACAATGCTCCAGAATTCTTGTCATCACAATGTTCCATGACCGCGTCATCACAATGCTACATGACCCTGGTCTTCACAGTTCTCCATGACCTTTGTCATCACAATGCTCTATGTCGCTTTTCATGACAATTCTCAATGACCACTTTAATCACTATGCTCGCTGACCATTTTCATGACATTTCTCTATTGTCATTACAATTCCCCACGGCCCCTTTCTTCACAATGCTCCATGATGCCTGTCATAAAAATGCTCCATGGCTTTTGTTATCACAATGCTCCAGGACCAGTTTCATCACAATACTCCATCCCCCTTGTCATCACAGTGCACAATGAAACCTTTCATTACAATGTTCCATGAAACTTGTCATCACAATGCTCCATGGCCTTTATCGTCACAATGCTCCCAGGTACTTTTCATCACGACGTTCCATGAAAACTTTCATCACATTGCTCCATGACCATTGTCATCACAATAGTCCATACCCTTGTCAACACAATGCTGCCTAATCCCTGTCATCACAATTCTCCATGACTGCTGTCATCACAATAATCCAGGACAAGTTTCATAACAATGCTTCATGCCCCCAGTCATCACAGTGCTCCATGATACCTTTCATCACAATTCCTAGATGATCAATGTCATCACAATGCCCCATGACACCTGTCATACAATTCGCTATGGCCCTTGTCATCACAATACTCGATGAACCGTGTCATCACAGTGTTCCAGGACACATGTCATCACAATGATCCATGACTACTTTCATCACAATGCTCCAATACACCTGTCATCACAAGGCTCCATGGCCCCTGTTATCATATTGCTCCATGATCTCTTTCATCACAATGCTCCATGACCACTGTCATCACCATGCCTCATGACGCCTGTCATCTCAATGCTCCATGGCCCCTTTCATCACAATGCTCCATGAACCCAGTCATCACAATGTTCCCTGACTTTTCATCACAATGCTCCATGGGCCCTGTCATCACAATGCTCCATGCCCTTGTCATCAAAATGCTCCAGAACTCTTGTCATCATAATGCTCCATGCCAATGTCATCAAAATGCCCCATGACACTTGTCATCACAATGCTCCATGGCCTTTGTCATCACAATGTTCCATGGCCGCCGTCATCACAATGCTCCATGCCCTTGTCATCAAAATTCTCCAGAACTCTTGTCATCATAATGCTCCATGCCAATGTCATCAAAATGCCCCTTGACACTTGTCATCACAATGCTCCATGGCCTTTGTCATCACAATGTTCCATGGTCCCTGTAATCACAGTGCTCCCTGATACCTTTCATCACAATTCTAGATGACCACTGTCACCACAATGCCCCATGACTGATGTCATCACAATTCGCATGGTCCCTGTCATCACAATGCTCCATGAACCGTGTCATCACAAGGTTCCAGGACACTTGTCATCACAATGATCCATGATCACTTTCATCACAATGCTCCATGAAACCTGTCATCTCAATGCTCCATAGCCTTTGTATTCACAATGCTCCATGGCCCCTGTAATCACAGTGCTCTATGACCCATTTCATCACAATGCTCCAAGACCGCTGTCATCACAATGCCCCATGACGCCTGCCATCACAAATCTCCAAGGCCTCTCTTACCAGAAAGCTCCATGATGCCTGGCAGCACAATGTTCCAAGATAATTTTCATCACAATGCTCCATGACCCCTGTCATCACAAAGTTCTCTGCCCATATCATCACAATGCTCCATGCCCTTTCATCACAATGCTCCAGAATTCTTGTTATCGCAATGATCCTTGACCGTGTCATTACAATGCTCCATGACCCTTGTCATCACAAAGCTCCATGACCCCTGTCATCACAATGATCCATGACTCCTTTCCTCACAGTGCTCCAGTACCCTTTTCATCATAATGCTCCATGCCATTGTCAGCACAATGCTCCTTGGACCCTGTCATCAAAATGCTCCATCCCCTTTTCATCACAATGCTCCAGATGTCCTATCATTACAATGCTCCATGCCCGTGTCAACACAATGCTCCATGACCCCTGTCATCAAAATGCTTTATGAACCTTGTTATCAGAATGTTCCATGACCCCTGTCATCAAAATGATCCATGACCGTTGTCATCACAATGCTGCATGATACCTTTCATCCCAATTCTCTGTGACCGCTGTCATCACAATGCTCCTGGACAATTTTATCACAATGCTCCATGGCCCCTGTCATCACAGTGCCCCATAACCGCTGTAATCACAATGCTCCATGACCCTGTCATCACAATGCTGCATGACTCCTGTCATCACATTTTTCCATGGCCTATGTATTCACAATGCACCATGGACCCTATAATCACACTGTTGCATGTTCCCTTTCAACACAATGGTCCATGACCCCTCTCATCACAATGTTCCATGAAAATTGTCATCAAAATGCTCCATGACCCCGGTCACCACAAGGTTCCCTGCCCTTGTCATCACAATGCTCCATGACGCTTGTAATCACAATGGTACATGGCCTTGTCATTACAATGCTCCATGGCCTCTGTCATCACCATGCTCCATGGTCTTTCTCATCACAATGCTCTATGACTCCTGTCATCACAATGCTTGATGACCATTGTCATCACAATGCTCCAAGGCCCGTGTCATCACAATGCCTCATGGTCTTTGTAATCATAATGCTCAATGACCCCTCTCATCACAATGCTCCATGCCGTTGTCATCACAATGCTCCATGGCCCCTGTAATCACAATGCTCCATGCCCTCGTCATCACAATGCTCCAGAGCTCTTGGCATCATAATGCTCCATTCCCGTGTCATCCCATTGCTCAATGACACTTGTCATCAAAATGTTCCTTGGCCTTTGTCATCACAGTGCTCCATGATACCTTTAATCAAAATTCTACATGACCACTGTCATCACAATGCAAGATGACCAATCTCATCACAATGCCCCATGACACGTGTCATCACAATTCGCCTTGGCCCTTGTCATCTCAATGCTGTATGAACCGTGTCATCACTAGGTTCCAGGACCCTTGTCATCAAAATGCTCCATGAACTCTCTTAGCTCAATGTTCCATGGCCTTTGTATTCACAATGCTCCATTGTCCCGATAATCGCGTTGCTCCATGATCTGTGTCAGCACAATATTTCATGACACTTGTCATCTCAATGCTCCATGATCCCTGTAATCAAAATGATCCCTGCCAATGTCATCACAATGTTCCATGTCTCCTGTAATCACAATGCTCCATGCCCATGTCATCACAATGCTCCAGGTATGTTGTCATCACCATGCTTCATGCCCCGTGTCATCACAATGCTCCATGAATCTTGTCTTCACAATGCTCTATGGCCTTTGTCATCACAATGCTCCGTGACCCCTGTCAACACAATGCCTGATGACCCCTGTCATCAAAATGCTAAATGGCACTTGTCATCACAATGCTCTATGTCACCTGTCATCACTCTTCTCCATGTCACTTGTTATCACAATGCTCCATGGCCCCTGTAATCCCAGTACTCCATGACCCCTTTCAATACAATGCCCAATGCTACCTCTCATCACAATTCTCCATGGCATTTGTCATCACGATGCACCATGACACCTGTCATCACAATGCTCCATGACACTTGTCATCACAGCGCTCGATGGCCCTTGTCATCACAATGTTCCTTGGTGCTTTTCATCGCAATGCTCCATGACAACTTTCATCAAATTACTCCAAGATTTGTTTCATCACAATGCTCCATGGCCCTTGTCATTACAAATCCACATGATCCCTTTCATGACAATTCTCCATGGCAACTTACATAAAAATGCTCCATGCCCCTGTCATCACAATGCCCAATGATACCTGTTTTTACAATGATCCATGTCCCTTGTCATCACAAGGCTCCATGTCCCTTGTATTCACAATGCCCCATGACCCCTGTCATCACAATGCTCCATGGCCCTTGTCATCACAATGCTCCATGAAACATTTCCTCACAATGCTCCAGTACGCCTTTCATCCAAATTCCCCATGGCCACTGTCATCACAATTCTCCATGACCCCTGTCATCGTAATGGTCCATGACCCGCTTCATCTCTATGCTCCATGACACCTGTCATCACAAAGCTCCATGCCCTTGACATCACCAGGCTCCAGAACTCTTGTCATTATGATGCTCCATGTCCGTTTCATCACCATGCTCCATGACACTTGTCATCACAATGCTCCATGGCCCCTCTCATTACTGTGCTCCATAATAACTTTAATCACATTTCTAGATGACCACTGCCATCACAATGCCCCATGACATTGTCATCACAATTCGCCATGACCATTGTCATCACAATGCTCCATGAACCATGTCATCAGAGGGTCCCAGGACACTTGTCATCACAATGATCCATTACCATTTTCATCACAATGCTCCATGACCACTGTCATCTCAATGCTCCAAGGCCTTTGTATTCAAAATGCTCCATGGCCCCTGTAATCACAGTGCTCCATAACACCTTTCATCATAATGCTCCATGACCACTGCCATCTCAATGCCTCATGACGCCTGTCATCACAATTCTCCAAGGCCCCTTTCATCACAATGCTCCATGACACTTGTCATCACATTGCTCCATAACACCTGTCATCACAGTGTTCCCGGCCCATATCATCACAAGGCCCCATGTCCCCTATAATCACAATGCTCCATGCCTTTTTCCTCACAATGCTCCAGAATTCTTGTCATCACAATGTTCCATGACCGTGGCATCACAATGCTCCATGGCCCTTGTCATCACAATGCTCCAGAATTCTTGTCATCACAATGTTCCATGACCGCGTCATCACAATGCTACATGACCCTGGTCTTCACAGTTCTCCATGACCTTTGTCATCACAATGCTCTATGTCGCTTTTCATGACAATTCTCAATGACCACTTTAATCACTATGCTCGCTGATCATTTTCATGACATTTCTCTATTGTCATTACAATTCCCCACGGCCCCTTTCTTCACAATGCTCCATGATGCCTGTCATAAAAATGCTCCATGGCTTTTGTTATCACAATGCTCCAGGACCAGTTTCATCACAATACTCCATCCCCCTTGTCATCACAGTGCACAATGAAACCTTTCATTACAATGTTCCATGAAACTTGTCATCACAATGCTCCATGGCCTTTATCGTCACAATGCTCCCAGGTACTTTTCATCACGACGTTCCATGAAAACTTTCATCACATTGCTCCATGACCATTGTCATCACAATAGTCCATACCCTTGTCAACACAATGCTGCCTAATCCCTGTCATCACAATTCTCCATGACTGCTGTCATCACAATAATCCAGGACAAGTTTCATAACAATGCTTCATGCCCCCAGTCATCACAGTGCTCCATGATACCTTTCATCACAATTCCTAGATGATCAATGTCATCACAATGCCCCATGACACCTGTCATACAATTCGCTATGGCCCTTGTCATCACAATACTCGATGAACCGTGTCATCACAGTGTTCCAGGACACATGTCATCACAATGATCCATGACTACTTTCATCACAATGCTCCAATACACCTGTCATCACAAGGCTCCATGGCCCCTGTTATCATATTGCTCCATGATCTCTTTCATCACAATGCTCCATGACCACTGTCATCACCATGCCTCATGACGCCTGTCATCTCAATGCTCCATGGCCCCTTTCATCACAATGCTCCATGAACCCAGTCATCACAATGTTCCCTGACTTTTCATCACAATGCTCCATGGGCCCTGTCATCACAATGCTCCATGCCCTTGTCATCAAAATGCTCCAGAACTCTTGTCATCATAATGCTCCATGCCAATGTCATCAAAATGCCCCATGACACTTGTCATCACAATGCTCCATGGCCTTTGTCATCACAATGTTCCATGGCCGCCGTCATCACAATGCTCCATGCCCTTGTCATCAAAATTCTCCAGAACTCTTGTCATCATAATGCTCCATGCCAATGTCATCAAAATGCCCCTTGACACTTGTCATCACAATGCTCCATGGCCTTTGTCATCACAATGTTCCATGGTCCCTGTAATCACAGTGCTCCCTGATACCTTTCATCACAATTCTAGATGACCACTGTCACCACAATGCCCCATGACTGATGTCATCACAATTCGCATGGTCCCTGTCATCACAATGCTCCATGAACCGTGTCATCACAAGGTTCCAGGACACTTGTCATCACAATGATCCATGATCACTTTCATCACAATGCTCCATGAAACCTGTCATCTCAATGCTCCATAGCCTTTGTATTCACAATGCTCCATGGCCCCTGTAATCACAGTGCTCTATGACCCATTTCATCACAATGCTCCAAGACCGCTGTCATCACAATGCCCCATGACGCCTGCCATCACAAATCTCCAAGGCCTCTCTTACCAGAAAGCTCCATGATGCCTGGCAGCACAATGTTCCAAGATAATTTTCATCACAATGCTCCATGACCCCTGTCATCACAAAGTTCTCTGCCCATATCATCACAATGATCCATGCCCTTTCATCACAATGCTCCAGAATTCTTGTTATCGCAATGATCCTTGACCGTGTCATTACAATGCTCCATGACCCTTGTCATCACAAAGCTCCATGACCCCTGTCATCACAATGATCCATGACTCCTTTCCTCACAGTGCTCCAGTACCCTTTTCATCATAATGCTCCATGCCATTGTCAGCACAATGCTCCTTGGACCCTGTCATCAAAATGCTCCATCCCCTTTTCATCACAATGCTCCAGATGTCCTATCATTACAATGCTCCATGCCCGTGTCAACACAATGCTCCATGACCCCTGTCATCAAAATGCTTTATGAACCTTGTTATCAGAATGTTCCATGACCCCTGTCATCAAAATGATCCATGACCGTTGTCATCACAATGCTGCATGATACCTTTCATCCCAATTCTCTGTGACCGCTGTCATCACAATGCTCCTGGACAATTTTCATCACAATGCTCCATGGCCCCTGTCATCACAGTGCCCCATAACCGCTGTAATCACAATGCTCCATGACCCTGTCATCACAATGCTGCATGACTCCTGTCATCACATTTTTCCATGGCCTATGTATTCACAATGCACCATGGACCCTATAATCACACTGTTGCATGTTCCCTTTCAACACAATGGTCCATGACCCCTCTCATCACAATGTTCCATGAAAATTGTCATCAAAATGCTCCATGACCCCGGTCACCACAAGGTTCCCTGCCCTTGTCATCACAATGCTCCATGACGCTTGTAATCACAATGGTACATGGCCTTGTCATTACAATGCTCCATGGCCTCTGTCATCACCATGCTCCATGGTCTTTCTCATCACAATGCTCTATGACTCCTGTCATCACAATGCTTGATGACCATTGTCATCACAATGCTCCAAGGCCCGTGTCATCACAATGCCTCATGGTCTTTGTAATCATAATGCTCAATGACCCCTCTCATCACAATGCTCCATGCCGTTGTCATCACAATGCTCCATGGCCCCTGTAATCACAATGCTCCATGCCCTCGTCATCACAATGCTCCAGAGCTCTTGGCATCATAATGCTCCATTCCCGTGTCATCCCATTGCTCAATGACACTTGTCATCAAAATGTTCCTTGGCCTTTGTCATCACAGTGCTCCATGATACCTTTAATCAAAATTCTACATGACCACTGTCATCACAATGCAAGATGACCAATCTCATCACAATGCCCCATGACACGTGTCATCACAATTCGCCTTGGCCCTTGTCATCTCAATGCTGTATGAACCGTGTCATCACTAGGTTCCAGGACCCTTGTCATCAAAATGCTCCATGAACTCTCTTAGCTCAATGTTCCATGGCCTTTGTATTCACAATGCTCCATTGTCCCGATAATCGCGTTGCTCCATGATCTGTGTCAGCACAATATTTCATGACACTTGTCATCTCAATGCTCCATGATCCCTGTAATCAAAATGATCCCTGCCAATGTCATCACAATGTTCCATGTCTCCTGTAATCACAATGCTCCATGCCCATGTCATCACAATGCTCCAGGTATGTTGTCATCACCATGCTTCATGCCCCGTGTCATCACAATGCTCCATGAATCTTGTCTTCACAATGCTCTATGGCCTTTGTCATCACAATGCTCCGTGACCCCTGTCAACACAATGCCTGATGACCCCTGTCATCAAAATGCTAAATGGCACTTGTCATCACAATGCTCTATGTCACCTGTCATCACTCTTCTCCATGTCACTTGTTATCACAATGCTCCATGGCCCCTGTAATCCCAGTACTCCATGACCCCTTTCATTACAATGCCCAATGCTACCTCTCATCACAATTCTCCATGGCATTTGTCATCACGATGCACCATGACACCTGTCATCACAATGCTCCATGACACTTGTCATCACAGCGCTCGATGGCCCTTGTCATCACAATGTTCCTTGGTGCTTTTCATCGCAATGCTCCATGACAACTTTCATCAAATTACTCCAAGATTTGTTTCATCACAATGCTCCATGGCCCTTGTCATTACAAATCCACATGATCCCTTTCATGACAATTCTCCATGGCAACTTACATAAAAATGCTCCATGCCCCTGTCATCACAATGCCCAATGATACCTGTTTTTACAATGATCCATGTCCCTTGTCATCACAAGGCTCCATGTCCCTTGTATTCACAATGCCCCATGACCCCTGTCATCACAATGCTCCATGGCCCTTGTCATCACAATGCTCCATGAAACATTTCCTCACAATGCTCCAGTACGCCTTTCATCCAAATTCCCCATGGCCACTGTCATCACAATTCTCCATGACCCCTGTCATCGTAATGGTCCATGACCCGCTTCATCTCTATGCTCCATGACACCTGTCATCACAAAGCTCCATGCCCTTGACATCACCAGGCTCCAGAACTCTTGTCATTATGATGCTCCATGTCCGTTTCATCACCATGCTCCATGACACTTGTCATCACAATGCTCCATGGCCCCTCTCATTACTGTGCTCCATAATAACTTTAATCACATTTCTAGATGACCACTGCCATCACAATGCCCCATGACATTGTCATCACAATTCGCCATGACCATTGTCATCACAATGCTCCATGAACCATGTCATCAGAGGGTCCCAGGACACTTGTCATCACAATGATCCATTACCATTTTCATCACAATGCTCCATGACCACTGTCATCTCAATGCTCCAAGGCCTTTGTATTCAAAATGCTCCATGGCCCCTGTAATCACAGTGCTCCATAACACCTTTCATCATAATGCTCCATGACCACTGCCATCTCAATGCCTCATGACGCCTGTCATCACAATTCTCCAAGGCCCCTTTCATCACAATGCTCCATGACACTTGTCATCACATTGCTCCATAACACCTGTCATCACAGTGTTCCCGGCCCATATCATCACAAGGCCCCATGTCCCCTATAATCACAATGCTCCATGCCTTTTTCCTCACAATGCTCCAGAATTCTTGTCATCACAATGTTCCATGACCGTGGCATCACAATGCTCCATGGCCCTTGTCATCACAATGCTCCAGAATTCTTGTCATCACAATGTTCCATGACCGCGTCATCACAATGCTACATGACACTGGTCTTCACAGTTCTCCATGACCTTTGTCATCACAATGCTCTATGTCGCTTTTCATGACAATTCTCAATGACCACTTTAATCACTATGCTCGCTGACCATTTTCATGACATTTCTCTATTGTCATTACAATTCCCCACGGCCCCTTTCTTCACAATGCTCCATGATGCCTGTCATAAAAATGCTCCATGGCTTTTGTTATCACAATGCTCCAGGACCAGTTTCATCACAATACTCCATCCCCCTTGTCATCACAGTGCACAATGAAACCTTTCATTACAATGTTCCATGAAACTTGTCATCACAATGCTCCATGGCCTTTATCGTCACAATGCTCCCAGGTACTTTTCATCACGACGTTCCATGAAAACTTTCATCACATTGCTCCATGACCATTGTCATCACAATAGTCCATACCCTTGTCAACACAATGCTGCCTAATCCCTGTCATCACAATTCTCCATGACTGCTGTCATCACAATAATCCAGGACAAGTTTCATAACAATGCTTCATGCCCCCAGTCATCACAGTGCTCCATGATACCTTTCATCACAATTCCTAGATGATCAATGTCATCACAATGCCCCATGACACCTGTCATACAATTCGCTATGGCCCTTGTCATCACAATACTCGATGAACCGTGTCATCACAGTGTTCCAGGACACATGTCATCACAATGATCCATGACTACTTTCATCACAATGCTCCAATACACCTGTCATCACAAGGCTCCATGGCCCCTGTTATCATATTGCTCCATGATCTCTTTCATCACAATGCTCCATGACCACTGTCATCACCATGCCTCATGACGCCTGTCATCTCAATGCTCCATGGCCCCTTTCATCACAATGCTCCATGAACCCAGTCATCACAATGTTCCCTGACTTTTCATCACAATGCTCCATGGGCCCTGTCATCACAATGCTCCATGCCCTTGTCATCAAAATGCTCCAGAACTCTTGTCATCATAATGCTCCATGCCAATGTCATCAAAATGCCCCATGACACTTGTCATCACAATGCTCCATGGCCTTTGTCATCACAATGTTCCATGGCCGCCGTCATCACAATGCTCCATGCCCTTGTCATCAAAATTCTCCAGAACTCTTGTCATCATAATGCTCCATGCCAATGTCATCAAAATGCCCCTTGACACTTGTCATCACAATGCTCCATGGCCTTTGTCATCACAATGTTCCATGGTCCCTGTAATCACAGTGCTCCCTGATACCTTTCATCACAATTCTAGATGACCACTGTCACCACAATGCCCCATGACTGATGTCATCACAATTCGCATGGTCCCTGTCATCACAATGCTCCATGAACCGTGTCATCACAAGGTTCCAGGACACTTGTCATCACAATGATCCATGATCACTTTCATCACAATGCTCCATGAAACCTGTCATCTCAATGCTCCATAGCCTTTGTATTCACAATGCTCCATGGCCCCTGTAATCACAGTGCTCTATGACCCATTTCATCACAATGCTCCAAGACCGCTGTCATCACAATGCCCCATGACGCCTGCCATCACAAATCTCCAAGGCCTCTCTTACCAGAAAGCTCCATGATGCCTGGCAGCACAATGTTCCAAGATAATTTTCATCACAATGCTCCATGACCCCTGTCATCACAAAGTTCTCTGCCCATATCATCACAATGCTCCATGCCCTTTCATCACAATGCTCCAGAATTCTTGTTATCGCAATGATCCTTGACCGTGTCATTACAATGCTCCATGACCCTTGTCATCACAAAGCTCCATGACCCCTGTCATCACAATGATCCATGACTCCTTTCCTCACAGTGCTCCAGTACCCTTTTCATCATAATGCTCCATGCCATTGTCAGCACAATGCTCCTTGGACCCTGTCATCAAAATGCTCCATCCCCTTTTCATCACAATGCTCCAGATGTCCTATCATTACAATGCTCCATGCCCGTGTCAACACAATGCTCCATGACCCCTGTCATCAAAATGCTTTATGAACCTTGTTATCAGAATGTTCCATGACCCCTGTCATCAAAATGATCCATGACCGTTGTCATCACAATGCTGCATGATACCTTTCATCCCAATTCTCTGTGACCGCTGTCATCACAATGCTCCTGGACAATTTTCATCACAATGCTCCATGGCCCCTGTCATCACAGTGCCCCATAACCGCTGTAATCACAATGCTCCATGACCCTGTCATCACAATGCTGCATGACTCCTGTCATCACATTTTTCCATGGCCTATGTATTCACAATGCACCATGGACCCTATAATCACACTGTTGCATGTTCCCTTTCAACACAATGGTCCATGACCCCTCTCATCACAATGTTCCATGAAAATTGTCATCAAAATGCTCCATGACCCCGGTCACCACAAGGTTCCCTGCCCTTGTCATCACAATGCTCCATGATGCTTGTAATCACAATGGTACATGGCCTTGTCATTACAATGCTCCATGGCCTCTGTCATCACCATGCTCCATGGTCTTTCTCATCACAATGCTCTATGACTCCTGTCATCACAATGCTTGATGACCATTGTCATCACAATGCTCCAAGGCCCGTGTCATCACAATGCCTCATGGTCTTTGTAATCATAATGCTCAATGACCCCTCTCATCACAATGCTCCATGCCGTTGTCATCACAATGCTCCATGGCCCCTGTAATCACAATGCTCCATGCCCTCGTCATCACAATGCTCCAGAGCTCTTGGCATCATAATGCTCCATTCCCGTGTCATCCCATTGCTCAATGACACTTGTCATCAAAATGTTCCTTGGCCTTTGTCATCACAGTGCTCCATGATACCTTTAATCAAAATTCTACATGACCACTGTCATCACAATGCAAGATGACCAATCTCATCACAATGCCCCATGACACGTGTCATCACAATTCGCCTTGGCCCTTGTCATCTCAATGCTGTATGAACCGTGTCATCACTAGGTTCCAGGACCCTTGTCATCAAAATGCTCCATGAACTCTCTTAGCTCAATGTTCCATGGCCTTTGTATTCACAATGCTCCATTGTCCCGATAATCGCGTTGCTCCATGATCTGTGTCAGCACAATATTTCATGACACTTGTCATCTCAATGCTCCATGATCCCTGTAATCAAAATGATCCCTGCCAATGTCATCACAATGTTCCATGTCTCCTGTAATCACAATGCTCCATGCCCATGTCATCACAATGCTCCAGGTATGTTGTCATCACCATGCTTCATGCCCCGTGTCATCACAATGCTCCATGAATCTTGTCTTCACAATGCTCTATGGCCTTTGTCATCACAATGCTCCGTGACCCCTGTCAACACAATGCCTGATGACCCCTGTCATCAAAATGCTAAATGGCACTTGTCATCACAATGCTCTATGTCACCTGTCATCACTCTTCTCCATGTCACTTGTTATCACAATGCTCCATGGCCCCTGTAATCCCAGTACTCCATGACCCCTTTCAATACAATGCCCAATGCTACCTCTCATCACAATTCTCCATGGCATTTGTCATCACGATGCACCATGACACCTGTCATCACAATGCTCCATGACACTTGTCATCACAGCACTCGATGGCCCTTGTCATCACAATGTTCCTTGGTGCTTTTCATCGCAATGCTCCATGACAACTTTCATCAAATTACTCCAAGATTTGTTTCATCACAATGCTCCATGGCCCTTGTCATTACAAATCCACATGATCCCTTTCATGACAATTCTCCATGGCAACTTACATAAAAATGCTCCATGCCCCTGTCATCACAATGCCCAATGATACCTGTTTTTACAATGATCCATGTCCCTTGTCATCACAAGGCTCCATGTCCCTTGTATTCACAATGCCCCATGACCCCTGTCATCACAATGCTCCATGGCCCTTGTCATCACAATGCTCCATGAAACATTTCCTCACAATGCTCCAGTACGCCTTTCATCCAAATTCCCCATGGCCACTGTCATCACAATTCTCCATGACCCCTGTCATCGTAATGGTCCATGACCCGCTTCATCTCTATGCTCCATGACACCTGTCATCACAAAGCTCCATGCCCTTGACATCACCAGGCTCCAGAACTCTTGTCATTATGATGCTCCATGTCCGTTTCATCACCATGCTCCATGACACTTGTCATCACAATGCTCCATGGCCCCTCTCATTACTGTGCTCCATAATAACTTTAATCACATTTCTAGATGACCACTGCCATCACAATGCCCCATGACATTGTCATCACAATTCGCCATGACCATTGTCATCACAATGCTCCATGAACCATGTCATCAGAGGGTCCCAGGACACTTGTCATCACAATGATCCATTACCATTTTCATCACAATGCTCCATGACCACTGTCATCTCAATGCTCCAAGGCCTTTGTATTCAAAATGCTCCATGGCCCCTGTAATCACAGTGCTCCATAACACCTTTCAGCATAATGCTCCATGACCACTGCCATCTCAATGCCTCATGACGCCTGTCATCACAATTCTCCAAGGCCCCTTTCATCACAATGCTCCATGACACTTGTCATCACATTGCTCCATAACACCTGTCATCACAGTGTTCCCGGCCCATATCATCACAAGGCCCCATGTCCCCTATAATCACAATGCTCCATGCCTTTTTCCTCACAATGCTCCAGAATTCTTGTCATCACAATGTTCCATGGCCCTTGTCATCACAATGCTCCATGAAACATTTCCTCACAATGCTCCAGTACGCCTTTCATCCAAATTCCCCATGGCCACTGTCATCACAATTCTCCATGACCCCTGTCATCGTAATGGTCCATGACCCGCTTCATCTCTATGCTCCATGACACCTGTCATCACAAAGCTCCATGCCCTTGACATCACCAGGCTCCAGAACTCTTGTCATTATGATGCTCCATGTCCGTTTCATCACCATGCTCCATGACACTTGTCATCACAATGCTCCATGGCCCCTCTCATTACTGTGCTCCATAATAACTTTAATCACATTTCTAGATGACCACTGCCATCACAATGCCCCATGACATTGTCATCACAATTCGCCATGACCATTGTCATCACAATGCTCCATGAACCATGTCATCAGAGGGTCCCAGGACACTTGTCATCACAATGATCCATTACCATTTTCATCACAATGCTCCATGACCACTGTCATCTCAATGCTCCAAGGCCTTTGTATTCAAAATGCTCCATGGCCCCTGTAATCACAGTGCTCCATAACACCTTTCATCATAATGCTCCATGACCACTGCCATCTCAATGCCTCATGACGCCTGTCATCACAATTCTCCAAGGCCCCTTTCATCACAATGCTCCATGACACTTGTCATCACATTGCTCCATAACACCTGTCATCACAGTGTTCCCGGCCCATATCATCACAAGGCCCCATGTCCCCTATAATCACAATGCTCCATGCCTTTTTCCTCACAATGCTCCAGAATTCTTGTCATCACAATGTTCCATGACCGTGGCATCACAATGCTCCATGGCCCTTGTCATCACAATGCTCCAGAATTCTTGTCATCACAATGTTCCATGACCGCGTCATCACAATGCTACATGACCCTGGTCTTCACAGCTCTCCATAACCTTTGTCATCACAATGCTCTATGTCGCTTTTCATGACAATTCTCAATGACCACTTTAATCACTATGCTCGCTGACCATTTTCATGACATTTCTCTATTGTCATTACAATTCCCCACGGCCCCTTTCTTCACAATGCTCCATGATGCCTGTCATAAAAATGCTCCATGGCTTTTGTTATCACAATGCTCCAGGACCAGTTTCATCACAATACTCCATCCCCCTTGTCATCACAGTGCACAATGAAACCTTTCATTACAATGTTCCATGAAACTTGTCATCACAATGCTCCATGGCCTTTATCGTCACAATGCTCCCAGGTACTTTTCATCACGACGTTCCATGAAAACTTTCATCACATTGCTCCATGACCATTGTCATCACAATAGTCCATACCCTTGTCAACACAATGCTGCCTAATCCCTGTCATCACAATTCTCCATGACTGCTGTCATCACAATAATCCAGGACAAGTTTCATAACAATGCTTCATGCCCCCAGTCATCACAGTGCTCCATGATACCTTTCATCACAATTCCTAGATGATCAATGTCATCACAATGCCCCATGACACCTGTCATACAATTCGCTATGGCCCTTGTCATCACAATACTCGATGAACCGTGTCATCACAGTGTTCCAGGACACATGTCATCACAATGATCCATGACTACTTTCATCACAATGCTCCAATACACCTGTCATCACAAGGCTCCATGGCCCCTGTTATCATATTGCTCCATGATCTCTTTCATCACAATGCTCCATGACCACTGTCATCACCATGCCTCATGACGCCTGTCATCTCAATGCTCCATGGCCCCTTTCATCACAATGCTCCATGAACCCAGTCATCACAATGTTCCCTGACTTTTCATCACAATGCTCCATGGGCCCTGTCATCACAATGCTCCATGCCCTTGTCATCAAAATGCTCCAGAACTCTTGTCATCATAATGCTCCATGCCAATGTCATCAAAATGCCCCATGACACTTGTCATCACAATGCTCCATGGCCTTTGTCATCACAATGTTCCATGGCCGCCGTCATCACAATGCTCCATGCCCTTGTCATCAAAATTCTCCAGAACTCTTGTCATCATAATGCTCCATGCCAATGTCATCAAAATGCCCCTTGACACTTGTCATCACAATGCTCCATGGCCTTTGTCATCACAATGTTCCATGGTCCCTGTAATCACAGTGCTCCCTGATACGTTTCATCACAATTCTAGATGACCACTGTCACCACAATGCCCCATGACTGATGTCATCACAATTCGCATGGTCCCTGTCATCACAATGCTCCATGAACCGTGTCATCACAAGGTTCCAGGACACTTGTCATCACAATGATCCATGATCACTTTCATCACAATGCTCCATGAAACCTGTCATCTCAATGCTCCATAGCCTTTGTATTCACAATGCTCCATGGCCCCTGTAATCACAGTGCTCTATGACCCATTTCATCACAATGCTCCAAGACCGCTGTCATCACAATGCCCCATGACGCCTGCCATCACAAATCTCCAAGGCCTCTCTTACCAGAAAGCTCCATGATGCCTGGCAGCACAATGTTCCAAGATAATTTTCATCACAATGCTCCATGACCCCTGTCATCACAAAGTTCTCTGCCCATATCATCACAATGCTCCATGCCCTTTCATCACAATGCTCCAGATTACTTGTTATCGCAATGATCCTTGACCGTGTCATTACAATGCTCCATGACCCTTGTCATCACAAAGCTCCATGACCCCTGTCATCACAATGATCCATGACTCCTTTCCTCACAGTGCTCCAGTACCCTTTTCATCATAATGCTCCATGCCATTGTCAGCACAATGCTCCTTGGACCCTGTCATCAAAATGCTCCATCCCCTTTTCATCACAATGCTCCTGATGTCCTATCATTATAATGCTCCATGCCCGTGTCAACACAATGCTCCATGACCCCTGTCATCAAAATGCTTTATGAACCTTGTTATCAGAATGTTCCATGACCCCTGTCATCAAAATGATCCATGACCGTTGTCATCACAATGCTGCATGATACCTTTCATCCCAATTCTCTGTGACCGCTGTCATCACAATGCTCCTGGACAATTTTCATCACAATGCTCCATGGCCCCTGTCATCACAGTGCCCCATAACCGCTGTAATCACAATGCTCCATGACCCTGTCATCACAATGCTGCATGACTCCTGTCATCACATTTTTCCATGGCCTATGTATTCACAATGCACCATGGACCCTATAATCACACTGTTGCATGTTCCCTTTCAACACAATGGTCCATGACCCCTCTCATCACAATGTTCCATGAAAATTGTCATCAAAATGCTCCATGACCCCGGTCACCACAAGGTTCCCTGCCCTTGTCATCACAATGCTCCATGACGCTTGTAATCACAATGGTACATGGCCTTGTCATTACAATGCTCCATGGCCTCTGTTCTCACCATGCTCCATGGTCTTTCTCATCACAATGCTCTATGACTCCTGTCATCACAATGCTTGATGACCATTGTCATCACAATGCTCCAAGGCCCGTGTCATCACAATGCCTCATGGTCTTTGTAATCATAATGCTCAATGACCCCTCTCATCACAATGCTCCATGCCGTTGTCATCACAATGCTCCATGGCCCCTGTAATCACAATGCTCCATGCCCTCGTCATCACAATGCTCCAGAGCTCTTGGCATCATAATGCTCCATTCCCGTGTCATCCCATTGCTCAATGACACTTGTCATCAAAATGTTCCTTGGCCTTTGTCATCACAGTGCTCCATGATACCTTTAATCAAAATTCTACATGACCACTGTCATCACAATGCAAGATGACCAATCTCATCACAATGCCCCATGACACGTGTCATCACAATTCGCCTTGGCCCTTGTCATCTCAATGCTGTATGAACCGTGTCATCACTAGGTTCCAGGACCCTTGTCATCCAAATGCTCCATGAACTCTCTTAGCTCAATGTTCCATGGCCTTTGTATTCACAATGCTCCATTGTCCCGATAATCGCGTTGCTCCATGATCTGTGTCAGCACAATATTTCATGACACTTGTCATCTCAATGCTCCATGATCCCTGTAATCAAAATGATCCCTGCCAATGTCATCACAATGTTCCATGTCTCCTGTAATCACAATGCTCCATGCCCATGTCATCACAATGCTCCAGGTATGTTGTCATCACCATGCTTCATGCCCCGTGTCATCACAATGCTCCATGAATCTTGTCTTCACAATGCTCTATGGCCTTTGTCATCACAATGCTCCGTGACCCCTGTCAACACAATGCCTGATGACCCCTGTCATCAAAATGCTAAATGGCACTTGTCATCACAATGCTCTATGTCACCTGTCATCACTCTTCTCCATGTCACTTGTTATCACAATGCTCCATGGCCCCTGTAATCCCAGTACTCCATGACCCCTTTCAATACAATGCCCAATGCTACCTCTCATCACAATTCTCCATGGCATTTGTCATCACGATGCACCATGACACCTGTCATCACAATGCTCCATGACACTTGTCATCACAGCACTCGATGGCCCTTGTCATCACAATGTTCCTTGGTGCTTTTCATCGCAATGCTCCATGACAACTTTCATCAAATTACTCCAAGATTTGTTTCATCACAATGCTCCATGGCCCTTGTCATTACAAATCCACATGATCCCTTTCATGACAATTCTCCATGGCAACTTACATAAAAATGCTCCATGCCCCTGTCATCACAATGCCCAATGATACCTGTTTTTACAATGATCCATGTCCCTTGTCATCACAAGGCTCCATGTCCCTTGTATTCACAATGCCCCATGACCCCTGTCATCACAATGCTCCATGGCCCTTGTCATCACAATGCTCCATGAAACATTTCCTCACAATGCTCCAGTACGCCTTTCATCCAAATTCCCCATGGCCACTGTCATCACAATTCTCCATGACCCCTGTCATCGTAATGGTCCATGACCCGCTTCATCTCTATGCTCCATGACACCTGTCATCACAAAGCTCCATGCCCTTGACATCACCAGGCTCCAGAACTCTTGTCATTATGATGCTCCATGTCCGTTTCATCACCATGCTCCATGACACTTGTCATCACAATGCTCCATGGCCCCTCTCATTACTGTGCTCCATAATAACTTTAATCACATTTCTAGATGACCACTGCCATCACAATGCCCCATGACATTGTCATCACAATTCGCCATGACCATTGTCATCACAATGCTCCATGAACCATGTCATCAGAGGGTCCCAGGACACTTGTCATCACAATGATCCATTACCATTTTCATCACAATGCTCCATGACCACTGTCATCTCAATGCTCCAAGGCCTTTGTATTCAAAATGCTCCATGGCCCCTGTAATCACAGTGCTCCATAACACCTTTCATCATAATGCTCCATGACCACTGCCATCTCAATGCCTCATGACGCCTGTCATCACAATTCTCCAAGGCCCCTTTCATCACAATGCTCCATGACACTTGTCATCACATTGCTCCATAACACCTGTCATCACAGTGTTCCCGGCCCATATCATCACAAGGCCCCATGTCCCCTATAATCACAATGCTCCATGCCTTTTTCCTCACAATGCTCCAGAATTCTTGTCATCACAATGTTCCATGACCGTGGCATCACAATGCTCCATGGCCCTTGTCATCACAATGCTCCAGAATTCTTGTCATCACAATGTTCCATGACCGCGTCATCACAATGCTACATGACCCTGGTCTTCACAGTTCTCCATGACCTTTGTCATCACAATGCTCTATGTCGCTTTTCATGACAATTCTCAATGACCACTTTAATCACTATGCTCGCTGACCATTTTCATGACATTTCTCTATTGTCATTACAATTCCCCACGGCCCCTTTCTTCACAATGCTCCATGATGCCTGTCATAAAAATGCTCCATGGCTTTTGTTATCACAATGCTCCAGGACCAGTTTCATCACAATACTCCATCCCCCTTGTCATCACAGTGCACAATGAAACCTTTCATTACAATGTTCCATGAAACTTGTCATCACAATGCTCCATGGCCTTTATCGTCACAATGCTCCCAGGTACTTTTCATCACGACGTTCCATGAAAACTTTCATCACATTGCTCCATGACCATTGTCATCACAATAGTCCATACCCTTGTCAACACAATGCTGCCTAATCCCTGTCATCACAATTCTCCATGACTGCTGTCATCACAATAATCCAGGACAAGTTTCATAACAATGCTTCATGCCCCCAGTCATCACAGTGCTCCATGATACCTTTCATCACAATTCCTAGATGATCAATGTCATCACAATGCCCCATGACACCTGTCATACAATTCGCTATGGCCCTTGTCATCACAATACTCGATGAACCGTGTCATCACAGTGTTCCAGGACACATGTCATCACAATGATCCATGACTACTTTCATCACAATGCTCCAATACACCTGTCATCACAAGGCTCCATGGCCCCTGTTATCATATTGCTCCATGATCTCTTTCATCACAATGCTCCATGACCACTGTCATCACCATGCCTCATGACGCCTGTCATCTCAATGCTCCATGGCCCCTTTCATCACAATGCTCCATGAACCCAGTCATCACAATGTTCCCTGACTTTTCATCACAATGCTCCATGGGCCCTGTCATCACAATGCTCCATGCCCTTGTCATCAAAATGCTCCAGAACTCTTGTCATCATAATGCTCCATGCCAATGTCATCAAAATGCCCCATGACACTTGTCATCACAATGCTCCATGGCCTTTGTCATCACAATGTTCCATGGCCGCCGTCATCACAATGCTCCATGCCCTTGTCATCAAAATTCTCCAGAACTCTTGTCATCATAATGCTCCATGTCAATGTCATCAAAATGCCCCTTGACACTTGTCATCACAATGCTCCATGGCCTTTGTCATCACAATGTTCCATGGTCCCTGTAATCACAGTGCTCCCTGATACCTTTCATCACAATTCTAGATGACCACTGTCACCACAATGCCCCATGACTGATGTCATCACAATTCGCATGGTCCCTGTCATCACAATGCTCCATGAACCGTGTCATCACAAGGTTCCAGGACACTTGTCATCACAATGATCCATGATCACTTTCATCACAATGCTCCATGAAACCTGTCATCTCAATGCTCCATAGCCTTTGTATTCACAATGCTCCATGGCCCCTGTAATCACAGTGCTCTATGACCCATTTCATCACAATGCTCCAAGACCGCTGTCATCACAATGCCCCATGACGCCTGCCATCACAAATCTCCAAGGCCTCTCTTACCAGAAAGCTCCATGATGCCTGTCAGCACAATGTTCCAAGATAATTTTCATCACAATGCTCCATGACCCCTGTCATCACAAAGTTCTCTGCCCATATCATCACAATGCTCCATGCCCTTTCATCACAATGCTCCAGAATTCTTGTTATCGCAATGATCCTTGACCGTGTCATTACAATGCTCCATGACCCTTGTCATCACAAAGCTCCATGACCCCTGTCATCACAATGATCCATGACTCCTTTCCTCACAGTGCTCCAGTACCCTTTTCATCATAATGCTCCATGCCATTGTCAGCACAATGCTCCTTGGACCCTGTCATCAAAATGCTCCATCCCCTTTTCATCACAATGCTCCAGATGTCCTATCATTACAATGCTCCATGCCCGTGTCAACACAATGCTCCATGACCCCTGTCATCAAAATGCTTTATGAACCTTGTTATCAGAATGTTCCATGACCCCTGTCATCAAAATGATCCATGACCGTTGTCATCACAATGCTGCATGATACCTTTCATCCCAATTCTCTGTGACCGCTGTCATCACAATGCTCCTGGACAATTTTCATCATAATGCTCCATGGCCCCTGTCATCACAGTGCCCCATAACCGCTGTAATCACAATGCTCCATGACCCTGTCATCACAATGCTGCATGACTCCTGTCATCACATTTTTCCATGGCCTATGTATTCACAATGCACCATGGACCCTATAATCACACTGTTGCATGTTCCCTTTCAACACAATGGTCCATGACCCCTCTCATCACAATGTTCCATGAAAATTGTCATCAAAATGCTCCATGACCCCGGTCACCACAAGGTTCCCTGCCCTTGTCATCACAATGCTCCATGACGCTTGTAATCACAATGGTACATGGCCTTGTCATTACAATGCTCCATGGCCTCTGTCATCACCATGCTCCATGGTCTTTCTCATCAAAATGCTCTATGACTCCTGTCATCACAATGCTTGATGACCATTGTCATCACAATGCTCCAAGGCCCGTGTCATCACAATGCCTCATGGTCTTTGTAATCATAATGCTCAATGACCCCTCTCATCACAATGCTCCATGCCGTTGTCATCACAATGCTCCATGGCCCCTGTAATCACAATGCTCCATGCCCTCGTCATCACAATGCTCCAGAGCTCTTGGCATCATAATGCTCCATTCCCGTGTCATCCCATTGCTCAATGACACTTGTCATCAAAATGTTCCTTGGCCTTTGTCATCACAGTGCTCCATGATACCTTTAATCAAAATTCTACATGACCACTGTCATCACAATGCAAGATGACCAATCTCATCACAATGCCCCATGACACGTGTCATCACAATTCGCCTTGGCCCTTGTCATCTCAATGCTGTATGAACCGTGTCATCACTAGGTTCCAGGACCCTTGTCATCAAAATGCTCCATGAACTCTCTTAGCTCAATGTTCCATGGCCTTTGTATTCACAATGCTCCATTGTCCCGATAATCGCGTTGCTCCATGATCTGTGTCAGCACAATATTTCATGACACTTGTCATCTCAATGCTCCATGATCCCTGTAATCAAAATGATCCCTGCCAATGTCATCACAATGTTCCATGTCTCCTGTAATCACAATGCTCCATGCCCATGTCATCACAATGCTCCAGGTATGTTGTCATCACCATGCTTCATGCCCCGTGTCATCACAATGCTCCATGAATCTTGTCTTCACAATGCTCTATGGCCTTTGTCATCACAATGCTCCGTGACCCCTGTCAACACAATGCCTGATGACCCCTGTCATCAAAATGCTAAATGGCACTTGTCATCACAATGCTCTATGTCACCTGTCATCACTCTTCTCCATGTCACTTGTTATCACAATGCTCCATGGCCCCTGTAATCCCAGTACTCCATGACCCCTTTCAATACAATGCCCAATGCTACCTCTCATCACAATTCTCCATGGCATTTGTCATCACGATGCACCATGACACCTGTCATCACAATGCTCCATGACACTTGTCATCACAGCGCTCGATGGCCCTTGTCATCACAATGTTCCTTGGTGCTTTTCATCGCAATGCTCCATGACAACTTTCATCAAATTACTCCAAGATTTGTTTCATCACAATGCTCCATGGCCCTTGTCATTACAAATCCACATGATCCCTTTCATGACAATTCTCCATGGCAACTTACATAAAAATGCTCCATGCCCCTGTCATCACAATGCCCAATGATACCTGTTTTTACAATGATCCATGTCCCTTGTCATCACAAGGCTCCATGTCCCTTGTATTCACAATGCCCCATGACCCCTGTCATCACAATGCTCCATGGCCCTTGTCATCACAATGCTCCATGAAACATTTCCTCACAATGCTCCAGTACGCCTTTCATCCAAATTCCCCATGGCCACTGTCATCACAATTCTCCATGACCCCTGTCATCGTAATGGTCCATGACCCGCTTCATCTCTATGCTCCATGACACCTGGCATCACAAAGCTCCATGCCCTTGACATCACCAGGCTCCAGAACTCTTGTCATTATGATGCTCCATGTCCGTTTCATCACCATGCTCCATGACACTTGTCATCACAATGCTCCATGGCCCCTCTCATTACTGTGCTCCATAATAACTTTAATCACATTTCTAGATGACCACTGCCATCACAATGCCCCATGACATTGTCATCATAATTCGCCATGACCATTGTCATCACAATGCTCCATGAACCATGTCATCAGAGGGTCCCAGGACACTTGTCATCACAATGATCCATTACCATTTTCATCACAATGCTCCATGACCACTGTCATCTCAATGCTCCAAGGCCTTTGTATTCAAAATGCTCCATGGCCCCTGTAATCACAGTGCTCCATAACACCTTTCATCATAATGCTCCATGACCACTGCCATCTCAATGCCTCATGACGCCTGTCATCACAATTCTCCAAGGCCCCTTTCATCACAATGCTCCATGACACTTGTCATCACATTGCTCCATAACACCTGTCATCACAGTGTTCCCGGCCCATATCATCACAAGGCCCCATGTCCCCTATAATCACAATGCTCCATGCCTTTTTCCTCACAATGCTCCAGAATTCTTGTCATCACAATGTTCCATGACCGTGGCATCACAATGCTCCATGGCCCTTGTCATCACAATGCTCCAGAATTCTTGTCATCACAATGTTCCATGACCGCGTCATCACAATGCTACATGACCCTGGTCTTCACAGTTCTCCATGACCTTTGTCATCACAATGCTCTATGTCGCTTTTCATGACAATTCTCAATGACCACTTTAATCACTATGCTCGCTGACCATTTTCATGACATTTCTCTATTGTCATTACAATTCCCCACGGCCCCTTTCTTCACAATGCTCCATGATGCCTGTCATAAAAATGCTCCATGGCTTTTGTTATCACAATGCTCCAGGACCAGTTTCATCACAATACTCCATCCCCCTTGTCATCACAGTGCACAATGAAACCTTTCATTACAATGTTCCATGAAACTTGTCATCACAATGCTCCATGGCCTTTATCGTCACAATGCTCCCAGGTACTTTTCATCACGACGTTCCATGAAAACTTTCATCACATTGCTCCATGACCATTGTCATCACAATAGTCCATACCCTTGTCAACACAATGCTGCCTAATCCCTGTCATCACAATTCTCCATGACTGCTGTCATCACAATAATCCAGGACAAGTTTCATAACAATGCTTCATGCCCCCAGTCATCACAGTGCTCCATGATACCTTTCATCACAATTCCTAGATGATCAATGTCATCACAATGCCCCATGACACCTGTCATACAATTCGCTATGGCCCTTGTCATCACAATACTCGATGAACCGTGTCATCACAGTGTTCCAGGACACATGTCATCACAATGATCCATGACTACTTTCATCACAATGCTCCAATACACCTGTCATCACAAGGCTCCATGGCCCCTGTTATCATATTGCTCCATGATCTCTTTCATCACAATGCTCCATGACCACTGTCATCACCATGCCTCATGACGCCTGTCATCTCAATGCTCCATGGCCCCTTTCATCACAATGCTCCATGAACCCAGTCATCACAATGTTCCCTGACTTTTCATCACAATGCTCCATGGGCCCTGTCATCACAATGCTCCATGCCCTTGTCATCAAAATGCTCCAGAACTCTTGTCATCATAATGCTCCATGCCAATGTCATCAAAATGCCCCATGACACTTGTCATCACAATGCTCCATGGCCTTTGTCATCACAATGTTCCATGGCCGCCGTCATCACAATGCTCCATGCCCTTGTCATCAAAATTCTCCAGAACTCTTGTCATCATAATGCTCCATGCCAATGTCATCAAAATGCCCCTTGACACTTGTCATCACAATGCTCCATGGCCTTTGTCATCACAATGTTCCATGGTCCCTGTAATCACAGTGCTCCCTGATACCTTTCATCACAATTCTAGATGACCACTGTCACCACAATGCCCCATGACTGATGTCATCACAATTCGCATGGTCCCTGTCATCACAATGCTCCATGAACCGTGTCATCACAAGGTTCCAGGACACTTGTCATCACAATGATCCATGATCACTTTCATCACAATGCTCCATGAAACCTGTCATCTCAATGCTCCATAGCCTTTGTATTCACAATGCTCCATGGCCCCTGTAATCACAGTGCTCTATGACCCATTTCATCACAATGCTCCAAGACCGCTGTCATCACAATGCCCCATGACGCCTGCCATCACAAATCTCCAAGGCCTCTCTTACCAGAAAGCTCCATGATGCCTGTCAGCACAATGTTCCAAGATAATTTTCATCACAATGCTCCATGACCCCTGTCATCACAAAGTTCTCTGCCCATATCATCACAATGCTCCATGCCCTTTCATCACAATGCTCCAGAATTCTTGTTATCGCAATGATCCTTGACCGTGTCATTACAATGCTCCATGACCCTTGTCATCACAAAGCTCCATGACCCCTGTCATCACAATGATCCATGACTCCTTTCCTCACAGTGCTCCAGTACCCTTTTCATCATAATGCTCCATGCCATTGTCAGCACAATGCTCCTTGGACCCTGTCATCAAAATGCTCCATCCCCTTTTCATCACAATGCTCCAGATGTCCTATCATTACAATGCTCCATGCCCGTGTCAACACAATGCTCCATGACCCCTGTCATCAAAATGCTTTATGAACCTTGTTATCAGAATGTTCCATGACCCCTGTCATCAAAATGATCCATGACCGTTGTCATCACAATGCTGCATGATACCTTTCATCCCAATTCTCTGTGACCGCTGTCATCACAATGCTCCTGGACAATTTTCATCATAATGCTCCATGGCCCCTGTCATCACAGTGCCCCATAACCGCTGTAATCACAATGCTCCATGACCCTGTCATCACAATGCTGCATGACTCCTGTCATCACATTTTTCCATGGCCTATGTATTCACAATGCACCATGGACCCTATAATCACACTGTTGCATGTTCCCTTTCAACACAATGGTCCATGACCCCTCTCATCACAATGTTCCATGAAAATTGTCATCAAAATGCTCCATGACCCCGGTCACCACAAGGTTCCCTGCCCTTGTCATCACAATGCTCCATGATGCTTGTAATCACAATGGTACATGGCCTTGTCATTACAATGCTCCATGGCCTCTGTCATCACCATGCTCCATGGTCTTTCTCATCACAATGCTCTATGACTCCTGTCATCACAATGCTTGATGACCATTGTCATCACAATGCTCCAAGGCCCGTGTCATCACAATGCCTCATGGTCTTTGTAATCATAATGCTCAATGACCCCTCTCATCACAATGCTCCATGCCGTTGTCATCACAATGCTCCATGGCCCCTGTAATCACAATGCTCCATGCCCTCGTCATCACAATGCTCCAGAGCTCTTGGCATCATAATGCTCCATTCCCGTGTCATCCCATTGCTCAATGACACTTGTCATCAAAATGTTCCTTGGCCTTTGTCATCACAGTGCTCCATGATACCTTTAATCAAAATTCTACATGACCACTGTCATCACAATGCAAGATGACCAATCTCATCACAATGCCCCATGACACGTGTCATCACAATTCGCCTTGGCCCTTGTCATCTCAATGCTGTATGAACCGTGTCATCACTAGGTTCCAGGACCCTTGTCATCAAAATGCTCCATGAACTCTCTTAGCTCAATGTTCCATGGCCTTTGTATTCACAATGCTCCATTGTCCCGATAATCGCGTTGCTCCATGATCTGTGTCAGCACAATATTTCATGACACTTGTCATCTCAATGCTCCATGATCCCTGTAATCAAAATGATCCCTGCCAATGTCATCACAATGTTCCATGTCTCCTGTAATCACAATGCTCCATGCCCATGTCATCACAATGCTCCAGGTATGTTGTCATCACCATGCTTCATGCCCCGTGTCATCACAATGCTCCATGAATCTTGTCTTCACAATGCTCTATGGCCTTTGTCATCACAATGCTCCGTGACCCCTGTCAACACAATGCCTGATGACCCCTGTCATCAAAATGCTAAATGGCACTTGTCATCACAATGCTCTATGTCACCTGTCATCACTCTTCTCCATGTCACTTGTTATCACAATGCTCCATGGCCCCTGTAATCCCAGTACTCCATGACCCCTTTCAATACAATGCCCAATGCTACCTCTCATCACAATTCTCCATGGCATTTGTCATCACGATGCACCATGACACCTGTCATCACAATGCTCCATGACACTTGTCATCACAGCGCTCGATGGCCCTTGTCATCACAATGTTCCTTGGTGCTTTTCATCGCAATGCTCCATGACAACTTTCATCAAATTACTCCAAGATTTGTTTCATCACAATGCTCCATGGCCCTTGTCATTACAAATCCACATGATCCCTTTCATGACAATTCTCCATGGCAACTTACATAAAAATGCTCCATGCCCCTGTCATCACAATGCCCAATGATACCTGTTTTTACAATGATCCATGTCCCTTGTCATCACAAGGCTCCATGTCCCTTGTATTCACAATGCCCCATGACCCCTGTCATCACAATGCTCCATGGCCCTTGTCATCACAATGCTCCATGAAACATTTCCTCACAATGCTCCAGTACGCCTTTCATCCAAATTCCCCATGGCCACTGTCATCACAATTCTCCATGACCCCTGTCATCGTAATGGTCCATGACCCGCTTCATCTCTATGCTCCATGACACCTGGCATCACAAAGCTCCATGCCCTTGACATCACCAGGCTCCAGAACTCTTGTCATTATGATGCTCCATGTCCGTTTCATCACCATGCTCCATGACACTTGTCATCACAATGCTCCATGGCCCCTCTCATTACTGTGCTCCATAATAACTTTAATCACATTTCTAGATGACCACTGCCATCACAATGCCCCATGACATTGTCATCATAATTCGCCATGACCATTGTCATCACAATGCTCCATGAACCATGTCATCAGAGGGTCCCAGGACACTTGTCATCACAATGATCCATTACCATTTTCATCACAATGCTCCATGACCACTGTCATCTCAATGCTCCAAGGCCTTTGTATTCAAAATGCTCCATGGCCCCTGTAATCACAGTGCTCCATAACACCTTTCATCATAATGCTCCATGACCACTGCCATCTCAATGCCTCATGACGCCTGTCATCACAATTCTCCAAGGCCCCTTTCATCACAATGCTCCATGACACTTGTCATCACATTGCTCCATAACACCTGTCATCACAGTGTTCCCGGCCCATATCATCACAAGGCCCCATGTCCCCTATAATCACAATGCTCCATGCCTTTTTCCTCACAATGCTCCAGAATTCTTGTCATCACAATGTTCCATGACCGTGGCATCACAATGCTCCATGGCCCTTGTCATCACAATGCTCCAGAATTCTTGTCATCACAATGTTCCATGACCGCGTCATCACAATGCTACATGACCCTGGTCTTCACAGTTCTCCATGACCTTTGTCATCACAATGCTCTATGTCGCTTTTCATGACAATTCTCAATGACCACTTTAATCACTATGCTCGCTGACCATTTTCATGACATTTCTCTATTGTCATTACAATTCCCCACGGCCCCTTTCTTCACAATGCTCCATGATGCCTGTCATAAAAATGCTCCATGGCTTTTGTTATCACAATGCTCCAGGACCAGTTTCATCACAATACTCCATCCCCCTTGTCATCACAGTGCACAATGAAACCTTTCATTACAATGTTCCATGAAACTTGTCATCACAATGCTCCATGGCCTTTATCGTCACAATGCTCCCAGGTACTTTTCATCACGACGTTCCATGAAAACTTTCATCACATTGCTCCATGACCATTGTCATCACAATAGTCCATACCCTTGTCAACACAATGCTGCCTAATCCCTGTCATCACAATTCTCCATGACTGCTGTCATCACAATAATCCAGGACAAGTTTCATAACAATGCTTCATGCCCCCAGTCATCACAGTGCTCCATGATACCTTTCATCACAATTCCTAGATGATCAATGTCATCACAATGCCCCATGACACCTGTCATACAATTCGCTATGGCCCTTGTCATCACAATACTCGATGAACCGTGTCATCACAGTGTTCCAGGACACATGTCATCACAATGATCCATGACTACTTTCATCACAATGCTCCAATACACCTGTCATCACAAGGCTCCATGGCCCCTGTTATCATATTGCTCCATGATCTCTTTCATCACAATGCTCCATGACCACTGTCATCACCATGCCTCATGACGCCTGTCATCTCAATGCTCCATGGCCCCTTTCATCACAATGCTCCATGAACCCAGTCATCACAATGTTCCCTGACTTTTCATCACAATGCTCCATGGGCCCTGTCATCACAATGCTCCATGCCCTTGTCATCAAAATGCTCCAGAACTCTTGTCATCATAATGCTCCATGCCAATGTCATCAAAATGCCCCATGACACTTGTCATCACAATGCTCCATGGCCTTTGTCATCACAATGTTCCATGGCCGCCGTCATCACAATGCTCCATGCCCTTGTCATCAAAATTCTCCAGAACTCTTGTCATCATAATGCTCCATGCCAATGTCATCAAAATGCCCCTTGACACTTGTCATCACAATGCTCCATGGCCTTTGTCATCACAATGTTCCATGGTCCCTGTAATCACAGTGCTCCCTGATACCTTTCATCACAATTCTAGATGACCACTGTCACCACAATGCCCCATGACTGATGTCATCACAATTCGCATGGTCCCTGTCATCACAATGCTCCATGAACCGTGTCATCACAAGGTTCCAGGACACTTGTCATCACAATGATCCATGATCACTTTCATCACAATGCTCCATGAAACCTGTCATCTCAATGCTCCATAGCCTTTGTATTCACAATGCTCCATGGCCCCTGTAATCACAGTGCTCTATGACCCATTTCATCACAATGCTCCAAGACCGCTGTCATCACAATGCCCCATGACGCCTGCCATCACAAATCTCCAAGGCCTCTCTTACCAGAAAGCTCCATGATGCCTGTCAGCACAATGTTCCAAGATAATTTTCATCACAATGCTCCATGACCCCTGTCATCACAAAGTTCTCTGCCCATATCATCACAATGCTCCATGCCCTTTCATCACAATGCTCCAGAATTCTTGTTATCGCAATGATCCTTGACCGTGTCATTACAATGCTCCATGACCCTTGTCATCACAAAGCTCCATGACCCCTGTCATCACAAAGATCCATGACTCCTTTCCTCACAGTGCTCCAGTACCCTTTTCATCATAATGCTCCATGCCATTGTCAGCACAATGCTCCTTGGACCCTGTCATCAAAATGCTCCATCCCCTTTTCATCACAATGCTCCAGATGTCCTATCATTACAATGCTCCATGCCCGTGTCAACACAATGCTCCATGACCCCTGTCATCAAAATGCTTTATGAACCTTGTTATCAGAATGTTCCATGACCCCTGTCATCAAAATGATCCATGACCGTTGTCATCACAATGCTGCATGATACCTTTCATCCCAATTCTCTGTGACCGCTGTCATCACAATGCTCCTGGACAATTTTCATCACAATGCTCCATGGCCCCTGTCATCACAGTGCCCCATAACCGCTGTAATCACAATGCTCCATGACCCTGTCATCACAATGCTGCATGACTCCTGTCATCACATTTTTCCATGGCCTATGTATTCACAATGCACCATGGACCCTATAATCACACTGTTGCATGTTCCCTTTCAACACAATGGTCCATGACCCCTCTCATCACAATGTTCCATGAAAATTGTCATCAAAATGCTCCATGACCCCGGTCACCACAAGGTTCCCTGCCCTTGTCATCACAATGCTCCATGACGCTTGTAATCACAATGGTACATGGCCTTGTCATTACAATGCTCCATGGCCTCTGTCATCACCATGCTCCATGGTCTTTCTCATCACAATGCTCTATGACTCCTGTCATCACAATGCTTGATGACCATTGTCATCACAATGCTCCAAGGCCCGTGTCATCACAATGCCTCATGGTCTTTGTAATCATAATGCTCAATGACCCCTCTCATCACAATGCTCCATGCCGTTGTCATCACAATGCTCCATGGCCCCTGTAATCACAATGCTCCATGCCCTCGTCATCACAATGCTCCAGAGCTCTTGGCATCATAATGCTCCATTCCCGTGTCATCCCATTGCTCAATGACACTTGTCATCAAAATGTTCCTTGGCCTTTGTCATCACAGTGCTCCATGATACCTTTAATCAAAATTCTACATGACCACTGTCATCACAATGCAAGATGACCAATCTCATCACAATGCCCCATGACACGTGTCATCACAATTCGCCTTGGCCCTTGTCATCTCAATGCTGTATGAACCGTGTCATCACTAGGTTCCAGGACCCTTGTCATCAAAATGCTCCATGAACTCTCTTAGCTCAATGTTCCATGGCCTTTGTATTCACAATGCTCCATTGTCCCGATAATCGCGTTGCTCCATGATCTGTGTCAGCACAATATTTCATGACACTTGTCATCTCAATGCTCCATGATCCCTGTAATCAAAATGATCCCTGCCAATGTCATCACAATGTTCCATGTCTCCTGTAATCACAATGCTCCATGCCCATGTCATCACAATGCTCCAGGTATGTTGTCATCACCATGCTTCATGCCCCGTGTCATCACAATGCTCCATGAATCTTGTCTTCACAATGCTCTATGGCCTTTGTCATCACAATGCTCCGTGACCCCTGTCAACACAATGCCTGATGACCCCTGTCATCAAAATGCTAAATGGCACTTGTCATCACAATGCTCTATGTCACCTGTCATCACTCTTCTCCATGTCACTTGTTATCACAATGCTCCATGGCCCCTGTAATCCCAGTACTCCATGACCCCTTTCAATACAATGCCCAATGCTACCTCTCATCACAATTCTCCATGGCATTTGTCATCACGATGCACCATGACACCTGTCATCACAATGCTCCATGACACTTGTCATCACAGCGCTCGATGGCCCTTGTCATCACAATGTTCCTTGGTGCTTTTCATCGCAATGCTCCATGACAACTTTCATCAAATTACTCCAAGATTTGTTTCATCACAATGCTCCATGGCCCTTGTCATTACAAATCCACATGATCCCTTTCATGACAATTCTCCATGGCAACTTACATAAAAATGCTCCATGCCCCTGTCATCACAATGCCCAATGATACCTGTTTTTACAATGATCCATGTCCCTTGTCATCACAAGGCTCCATGTCCCTTGTATTCACAATGCCCCATGACCCCTGTCATCACAATGCTCCATGGCCCTTGTCATCACAATGCTCCATGAAACATTTCCTCACAATGCTCCAGTACGCCTTTCATCCAAATTCCCCATGGCCACTGTCATCACAATTCTCCATGACCCCTGTCATCGTAATGGTCCATGACCCGCTTCATCTCTATGCTCCATGACACCTGTCATCACAAAGCTCCATGCCCTTGACATCACCAGGCTCCAGAACTCTTGTCATTATGATGCTCCATGTCCGTTTCATCACCATGCTCCATGACACTTGTCATCACAATGCTCCATGGCCCCTCTCATTACTGTGCTCCATAATAACTTTAATCACATTTCTAGATGACCACTGCCATCACAATGCCCCATGACATTGTCATCACAATTCGCCATGACCATTGTCATCACAATGCTCCATGAACCATGTCATCAGAGGGTCCCAGGACACTTGTCATCACAATGATCCATTACCATTTTCATCACAATGCTCCATGACCACTGTCATCTCAATGCTCCAAGGCCTTTGTATTCAAAATGCTCCATGGCCCCTGTAATCACAGTGCTCCATAACACCTTTCATCATAATGCTCCATGACCACTGCCATCTCAATGCCTCATGACGCCTGTCATCACAATTCTCCAAGGCCCCTTTCATCACAATGCTCCATGACACTTGTCATCACATTGCTCCATAACACCTGTCATCACAGTGTTCCCGGCCCATATCATCACAAGGCCCCATGTCCCCTATAATCACAATGCTCCATGCCTTTTTCCTCACAATGCTCCAGAATTCTTGTCATCACAATGTTCCATGACCGTGGCATCACAATGCTCCATGGCCCTTGTCATCACAATGCTCCAGAATTCTTGTCATCACAATGTTCCATGACCGCGTCATCACAATGCTACATGACCCTGGTCTTCACAGTTCTCCATGACCTTTGTCATCACAATGCTCTATGTCGCTTTTCATGACAATTCTCAATGACCACTTTAATCACTATGCTCGCTGACCATTTTCATGACATTTCTCTATTGTCATTACAATTCCCCACGGCCCCTTTCTTCACAATGCTCCATGATGCCTGTCATAAAAATGCTCCATGGCTTTTGTTATCACAATGCTCCAGGACCAGTTTCATCACAATACTCCATCCCCCTTGTCATCACAGTGCACAATGAAACCTTTCATTACAATGTTCCATGAAACTTGTCATCACAATGCTCCATGGCCTTTATCGTCACAATGCTCCCAGGTACTTTTCATCACGACGTTCCATGAAAACTTTCATCACATTGCTCCATGACCATTGTCATCACAATAGTCCATACCCTTGTCAACACAATGCTGCCTAATCCCTGTCATCACAATTCTCCATGACTGCTGTCATCACAATAATCCAGGACAAGTTTCATAACAATGCTTCATGCCCCCAGTCATCACAGTGCTCCATGATACCTTTCATCACAATTCCTAGATGATCAATGTCATCACAATGCCCCATGACACCTGTCATACAATTCGCTATGGCCCTTGTCATCACAATACTCGATGAACCGTGTCATCACAGTGTTCCAGGACACATGTCATCACAATGATCCATGACTACTTTCATCACAATGCTCCAATACACCTGTCATCACAAGGCTCCATGGCCCCTGTTATCATATTGCTCCATGATCTCTTTCATCACAATGCTCCATGACCACTGTCATCACCATGCCTCATGACGCCTGTCATCTCAATGCTCCATGGCCCCTTTCATCACAATGCTCCATGAACCCAGTCATCACAATGTTCCCTGACTTTTCATCACAATGCTCCATGGGCCCTGTCATCACAATGCTCCATGCCCTTGTCATCAAAATGCTCCAGAACTCTTGTCATCATAATGCTCCATGCCAATGTCATCAAAATGCCCCATGACACTTGTCATCACAATGCTCCATGGCCTTTGTCATCACAATGTTCCATGGCCGCCGTCATCACAATGCTCCATGCCCTTGTCATCAAAATTCTCCAGAACTCTTGTCATCATAATGCTCCATGCCAATGTCATCAAAATGCCCCTTGACACTTGTCATCACAATGCTCCATGGCCTTTGTCATCACAATGTTCCATGGTCCCTGTAATCACAGTGCTCCCTGATACCTTTCATCACAATTCTAGATGACCACTGTCACCACAATGCCCCATGACTGATGTCATCACAATTCGCATGGTCCCTGTCATCACAATGCTCCATGAACCGTGTCATCACAAGGTTCCAGGACACTTGTCATCACAATGATCCATGATCACTTTCATCACAATGCTCCATGAAACCTGTCATCTCAATGCTCCATAGCCTTTGTATTCACAATGCTCCATGGCCCCTGTAATCACAGTGCTCTATGACCCATTTCATCACAATGCTCCAAGACCGCTGTCATCACAATGCCCCATGACGCCTGCCATCACAAATCTCCAAGGCCTCTCTTACCAGAAAGCTCCATGATGCCTGGCAGCACAATGTTCCAAGATAATTTTCATCACAATGCTCCATGACCCCTGTCATCACAAAGTTCTCTGCCCATATCATCACAATGCTCCATGCCCTTTCATCACAATGCTCCAGATTACTTATTATCGCAATGATCCTTGACCGTGTCATTACAATGCTCCATGACCCTTGTCATCACAAAGCTCCATGACCCCTGTCATCACAATGATCCATGACTCCTTTCCTCACAGTGCTCCAGTACCCTTTTCATCATAATGCTCCATGCCATTGTCAGCACAATGCTCCTTGGACCCTGTCATCAAAATGCTCCATCCCCTTTTCATCACAATGCTCCTGATGTCCTATCATTACAATGCTCCATGCCCGTGTCAACACAATGCTCCATGACCCCTGTCATCAAAATGCTTTATGAACCTTGTTATCAGAATGTTCCATGACCCCTGTCATCAAAATGATCCATGACCGTTGTCATCACAATGCTGCATGATACCTTTCATCCCAATTCTCTGTGACCGCTGTCATCACAATGCTCCTGGACAATTTTCATCACAATGCTCCATGGCCCCTGTCATCACAGTGCCCCATAACCGCTGTAATCACAATGCTCCATGACCCTGTCATCACAATGCTGCATGACTCCTGTCATCACATTTTTCCATGGCCTATGTATTCACAATGCACCATGGACCCTATAATCACACTGTTGCATGTTCCCTTTCAACACAATGGTCCATGACCCCTCTCATCACAATGTTCCATGAAAATTGTCATCAAAATGCTCCATGACCCCGGTCACCACAAGGTTCCCTGCCCTTGTCATCACAATGCTCCATGACGCTTGTAATCACAATGGTACATGGCCTTGTCATTACAATGCTCCATGGCCTCTGTCATCACCATGCTCCATGGTCTTTCTCATCACAATGCTCTATGACTCCTGTCATCACAATGCTTGATGACCATTGTCATCACAATGCTCCAAGGCCCGTGTCATCACAATGCCTCATGGTCTTTGTAATCATAATGCTCAATGACCCCTCTCATCACAATGCTCCATGCCGTTGTCATCACAATGCTCCATGGCCCCTGTAATCACAATGCTCCATGCCCTCGTCATCACAATGCTCCAGAGCTCTTGGCATCATAATGCTCCATTCCCGTGTCATCCCATTGCTCAATGACACTTGTCATCAAAATGTTCCTTGGCCTTTGTCATCACAGTGCTCCATGATACCTTTAATCAAAATTCTACATGACCACTGTCATCACAATGCAAGATGACCAATCTCATCACAATGCCCCATGACACGTGTCATCACAATTCGCCTTGGCCCTTGTCATCTCAATGCTGTATGAACCGTGTCATCACTAGGTTCCAGGACCCTTGTCATCAAAATGCTCCATGAACTCTCTTAGCTCAATGTTCCATGGCCTTTGTATTCACAATGCTCCATTGTCCCGATAATCGCGTTGCTCCATGATCTGTGTCAGCACAATATTTCATGACACTTGTCATCTCAATGCTCCATGATCCCTGTAATCAAAATGATCCCTGCCAATGTCATCACAATGTTCCATGTCTCCTGTAATCACAATGCTCCATGCCCATGTCATCACAATGCTCCAGGTATGTTGTCATCACCATGCTTCATGCCCCGTGTCATCACAATGCTCCATGAATCTTGTCTTCACAATGCTCTATGGCCTTTGTCATCACAATGCTCCGTGACCCCTGTCAACACAATGCCTGATGACCCCTGTCATCAAAATGCTAAATGGCACTTGTCATCACAATGCTCTATGTCACCTGTCATCACTCTTCTCCATGTCACTTGTTATCACAATGCTCCATGGCCCCTGTAATCCCAGTACTCCATGACCCCTTTCAATACAATGCCCAATGCTACCTCTCATCACAATTCTCCATGGCATTTGTCATCACGATGCACCATGACACCTGTCATCACAATGCTCCATGACACTTGTCATCACAGCGCTCGATGGCCCTTGTCATCACAATGTTCCTTGGTGCTTTTCATCGCAATGCTCCATGACAACTTTCATCAAATTACTCCAAGATTTGTTTCATCACAATGCTCCATGGCCCTTGTCATTACAAATCCACATGATCCCTTTCATGACAATTCTCCATGGCAACTTACATAAAAATGCTCCATGCCCCTGTCATCACAATGCCCAATGATACCTGTTTTTACAATGATCCATGTCCCTTGTCATCACAAGGCTCCATGTCCCTTGTATTCACAATGCCCCATGACCCCTGTCATCACAATGCTCCATGGCCCTTGTCATCACAATGCTCCATGAAACATTTCCTCACAATGCTCCAGTACGCCTTTCATCCAAATTCCCCATGGCCACTGTCATCACAATTCTCCATGACCCCTGTCATCGTAATGGTCCATGACCCGCTTCATCTCTATGCTCCATGACACCTGTCATCACAAAGCTCCATGCCCTTGACATCACCAGGCTCCAGAACTCTTGTCATTATGATGCTCCATGTCCGTTTCATCACCATGCTCCATGACACTTGTCATCACAATGCTCCATGGCCCCTCTCATTACTGTGCTCCATAATAACTTTAATCACATTTCTAGATGACCACTGCCATCACAATGCCCCATGACATTGTCATCACAATTCGCCATGACCATTGTCATCACAATGCTCCATGAACCATGTCATCAGAGGGTCCCAGGACACTTGTCATCACAATGATCCATTACCATTTTCATCACAATGCTCCATGACCACTGTCATCTCAATGCTCCAAGGCCTTTGTATTCAAAATGCTCCATGGCCCCTGTAATCACAGTGCTCCATAACACCTTTCATCATAATGCTCCATGACCACTGCCATCTCAATGCCTCATGACGCCTGTCATCACAATTCTCCAAGGCCCCTTTCATCACAATGCTCCATGACACTTGTCATCACATTGCTCCATAACACCTGTCATCACAGTGTTCCCGGCCCATATCATCACAAGGCCCCATGTCCCCTATAATCACAATGCTCCATGCCTTTTTCCTCACAATGCTCCAGAATTCTTGTCATCACAATGTTCCATGACCGTGGCATCACAATGCTCCATGGCCCTTGTCATCACAATGCTCCAGAATTCTTGTCATCACAATGTTCCATGACCGCGTCATCACAATGCTACATGACCCTGGTCTTCACAGTTCTCCATGACCTTTGTCATCACAATGCTCTATGTCGCTTTTCATGACAATTCTCAATGACCACTTTAATCACTATGCTCGCTGACCATTTTCATGACATTTCTCTATTGTCATTACAATTCCCCACGGCCCCTTTCTTCACAATGCTCCATGATGCCTGTCATAAAAATGCTCCATGGCTTTTGTTATCACAATGCTCCAGGACCAGTTTCATCACAATACTCCATCCCCCTTGTCATCACAGTGCACAATGAAACCTTTCATTACAATGTTCCATGAAACTTGTCATCACAATGCTCCATGGCCTTTATCGTCACAATGCTCCCAGGTACTTTTCATCACGACGTTCCATGAAAACTTTCATCACATTGCTCCATGACCATTGTCATCACAATAGTCCATACCCTTGTCAACACAATGCTGCCTAATCCCTGTCATCACAATTCTCCATGACTGCTGTCATCACAATAATCCAGGACAAGTTTCATAACAATGCTTCATGCCCCCAGTCATCACAGTGCTCCATGATACCTTTCATCACAATTCCTAGATGATCAATGTCATCACAATGCCCCATGACACCTGTCATACAATTCGCTATGGCCCTTGTCATCACAATACTCGATGAACCGTGTCATCACAGTGTTCCAGGACACATGTCATCACAATGATCCATGACTACTTTCATCACAATGCTCCAATACACCTGTCATCACAAGGCTCCATGGCCCCTGTTATCATATTGCTCCATGATCTCTTTCATCACAATGCTCCATGACCACTGTCATCACCATGCCTCATGACGCCTGTCATCTCAATGCTCCATGGCCCCTTTCATCACAATGCTCCATGAACCCAGTCATCACAATGTTCCCTGACTTTTCATCACAATGCTCCATGGGCCCTGTCATCACAATGCTCCATGCCCTTGTCATCAAAATGCTCCAGAACTCTTGTCATCATAATGCTCCATGCCAATGTCATCAAAATGCCCCATGACACTTGTCATCACAATGCTCCATGGCCTTTGTCATCACAATGTTCCATGGCCGCCGTCATCACAATGCTCCATGCCCTTGTCATCAAAATTCTCCAGAACTCTTGTCATCATAATGCTCCATGCCAATGTCATCAAAATGCCCCTTGACACTTGTCATCACAATGCTCCATGGCCTTTGTCATCACAATGTTCCATGGTCCCTGTAATCACAGTGCTCCCTGATACCTTTCATCACAATTCTAGATGACCACTGTCACCACAATGCCCCATGACTGATGTCATCACAATTCGCATGGTCCCTGTCATCACAATGCTCCATGAACCGTGTCATCACAAGGTTCCAGGACACTTGTCATCACAATGATCCATGATCACTTTCATCACAATGCTCCATGAAACCTGTCATCTCAATGCTCCATAGCCTTTGTATTCACAATGCTCCATGGCCCCTGTAATCACAGTGCTCTATGACCCATTTCATCACAATGCTCCAAGACCGCTGTCATCACAATGCCCCATGACGCCTGCCATCACAAATCTCCAAGGCCTCTCTTACCAGAAAGCTCCATGATGCCTGGCAGCACAATGTTCCAAGATAATTTTCATCACAATGCTCCATGACCCCTGTCATCACAAAGTTCTCTGCCCATATCATCACAATGCTCCATGCCCTTTCATCACAATGCTCCAGATTACTTATTATCGCAATGATCCTTGACCGTGTCATTACAATGCTCCATGACCCTTGTCATCACAAAGCTCCATGACCCCTGTCATCACAATGATCCATGACTCCTTTCCTCACAGTGCTCCAGTACCCTTTTCATCATAATGCTCCATGCCATTGTCAGCACAATGCTCCTTGGACCCTGTCATCAAAATGCTCCATCCCCTTTTCATCACAATGCTCCTGATGTCCTATCATTACAATGCTCCATGCCCGTGTCAACACAATGCTCCATGACCCCTGTCATCAAAATGCTTTATGAACCTTGTTATCAGAATGTTCCATGACCCCTGTCATCAAAATGATCCATGACCGTTGTCATCACAATGCTGCATGATACCTTTCATCCCAATTCTCTGTGACCGCTGTCATCACAATGCTCCTGGACAATTTTCATCACAATGCTCCATGGCCCCTGTCATCACAGTGCCCCATAACCGCTGTAATCACAATGCTCCATGACCCTGTCATCACAATGCTGCATGACTCCTGTCATCACATTTTTCCATGGCCTATGTATTCACAATGCACCATGGACCCTATAATCACACTGTTGCATGTTCCCTTTCAACACAATGGTCCATGACCCCTCTCATCACAATGTTCCATGAAAATTGTCATCAAAATGCTCCATGACCCCGGTCACCACAAGGTTCCCTGCCCTTGTCATCACAATGCTCCATGACGCTTGTAATCACAATGGTACATGGCCTTGTCATTACAATGCTCCATGGCCTCTGTCATCACCATGCTCCATGGTCTTTCTCATCACAATGCTCTATGACTCCTGTCATCACAATGCTTGATGACCATTGTCATCACAATGCTCCAAGGCCCGTGTCATCACAATGCCTCATGGTCTTTGTAATCATAATGCTCAATGACCCCTCTCATCACAATGCTCCATGCCGTTGTCATCACAATGCTCCATGGCCCCTGTAATCACAATGCTCCATGCCCTCGTCATCACAATGCTCCAGAGCTCTTGGCATCATAATGCTCCATTCCCGTGTCATCCCATTGCTCAATGACACTTGTCATCAAAATGTTCCTTGGCCTTTGTCATCACAGTGCTCCATGATACCTTTAATCAAAATTCTACATGACCACTGTCATCACAATGCAAGATGACCAATCTCATCACAATGCCCCATGACACGTGTCATCACAATTCGCCTTGGCCCTTGTCATCTCAATGCTGTATGAACCGTGTCATCACTAGGTTCCAGGACCCTTGTCATCAAAATGCTCCATGAACTCTCTTAGCTCAATGTTCCATGGCCTTTGTATTCACAATGCTCCATTGTCCCGATAATCGCGTTGCTCCATGATCTGTGTCAGCACAATATTTCATGACACTTGTCATCTCAATGCTCCATGATCCCTGTAATCAAAATGATCCCTGCCAATGTCATCACAATGTTCCATGTCTCCTGTAATCACAATGCTCCATGCCCATGTCATCACAATGCTCCAGGTATGTTGTCATCACCATGCTTCATGCCCCGTGTCATCACAATGCTCCATGAATCTTGTCTTCACAATGCTCTATGGCCTTTGTCATCACAATGCTCCGTGACCCCTGTCAACACAATGCCTGATGACCCCTGTCATCAAAATGCTAAATGGCACTTGTCATCACAATGCTCTATGTCACCTGTCATCACTCTTCTCCATGTCACTTGTTATCACAATGCTCCATGGCCCCTGTAATCCCAGTACTCCATGACCCCTTTCAATACAATGCCCAATGCTACCTCTCATCACAATTCTCCATGGCATTTGTCATCACGATGCACCATGACACCTGTCATCACAATGCTCCATGACACTTGTCATCACAGCGCTCGATGGCCCTTGTCATCACAATGTTCCTTGGTGCTTTTCATCGCAATGCTCCATGACAACTTTCATCAAATTACTCCAAGATTTGTTTCATCACAATGCTCCATGGCCCTTGTCATTACAAATCCACATGATCCCTTTCATGACAATTCTCCATGGCAACTTACATAAAAATGCTCCATGCCCCTGTCATCACAATGCCCAATGATACCTGTTTTTACAATGATCCATGTCCCTTGTCATCACAAGGCTCCATGTCCCTTGTATTCACAATGCCCCATGACCCCTGTCATCACAATGCTCCATGGCCCTTGTCATCACAATGCTCCATGAAACATTTCCTCACAATGCTCCAGTACGCCTTTCATCCAAATTCCCCATGGCCACTGTCATCACAATTCTCCATGACCCCTGTCATCGTAATGGTCCATGACCCGCTTCATCTCTATGCTCCATGACACCTGTCATCACAAAGCTCCATGCCCTTGACATCACCAGGCTCCAGAACTCTTGTCATTATGATGCTCCATGTCCGTTTCATCACCATGCTCCATGACACTTGTCATCACAATGCTCCATGGCCCCTCTCATTACTGTGCTCCATAATAACTTTAATCACATTTCTAGATGACCACTGCCATCACAATGCCCCATGACATTGTCATCACAATTCGCCATGACCATTGTCATCACAATGCTCCATGAACCATGTCATCAGAGGGTCCCAGGACACTTGTCATCACAATGATCCATTACCATTTTCATCACAATGCTCCATGACCACTGTCATCTCAATGCTCCAAGGCCTTTGTATTCAAAATGCTCCATGGCCCCTGTAATCACAGTGCTCCATAACACCTTTCATCATAATGCTCCATGACCACTGCCATCTCAATGCCTCATGACGCCTGTCATCACAATTCTCCAAGGCCCCTTTCATCACAATGCTCCATGACACTTGTCATCACATTGCTCCATAACACCTGTCATCACAGTGTTCCCGGCCCATATCATCACAAGGCCCCATGTCCCCTATAATCACAATGCTCCATGCCTTTTTCCTCACAATGCTCCAGAATTCTTGTCATCACAATGTTCCATGACCGTGGCATCACAATGCTCCATGGCCCTTGTCATCACAATGCTCCAGAATTCTTGTCATCACAATGTTCCATGACCGCGTCATCACAATGCTACATGACCCTGGTCTTCACAGTTCTCCATGACCTTTGTCATCACAATGCTCTATGTCGCTTTTCATGACAATTCTCAATGACCACTTTAATCACTATGCTCGCTGACCATTTTCATGACATTTCTCTATTGTCATTACAATTCCCCACGGCCCCTTTCTTCACAATGCTCCATGATGCCTGTCATAAAAATGCTCCATGGCTTTTGTTATCACAATGCTCCAGGACCAGTTTCATCACAATACTCCATCCCCCTTGTCATCACAGTGCACAATGAAACCTTTCATTACAATGTTCCATGAAACTTGTCATCACAATGCTCCATGGCCTTTATCGTCACAATGCTCCCAGGTACTTTTCATCACGACGTTCCATGAAAACTTTCATCACATTGCTCCATGACCATTGTCATCACAATAGTCCATACCCTTGTCAACACAATGCTGCCTAATCCCTGTCATCACAATTCTCCATGACTGCTGTCATCACAATAATCCAGGACAAGTTTCATAACAATGCTTCATGCCCCCAGTCATCACAGTGCTCCATGATACCTTTCATCACAATTCCTAGATGATCAATGTCATCACAATGCCCCATGACACCTGTCATACAATTCGCTATGGCCCTTGTCATCACAATACTCGATGAACCGTGTCATCACAGTGTTCCAGGACACATGTCATCACAATGATCCATGACTACTTTCATCACAATGCTCCAATACACCTGTCATCACAAGGCTCCATGGCCCCTGTTATCATATTGCTCCATGATCTCTTTCATCACAATGCTCCATGACCACTGTCATCACCATGCCTCATGACGCCTGTCATCTCAATGCTCCATGGCCCCTTTCATCACAATGCTCCATGAACCCAGTCATCACAATGTTCCCTGACTTTTCATCACAATGCTCCATGGGCCCTGTCATCACAATGCTCCATGCCCTTGTCATCAAAATGCTCCAGAACTCTTGTCATCATAATGCTCCATGCCAATGTCATCAAAATGCCCCATGACACTTGTCATCACAATGCTCCATGGCCTTTGTCATCACAATGTTCCATGGCCGCCGTCATCACAATGCTCCATGCCCTTGTCATCAAAATTCTCCAGAACTCTTGTCATCATAATGCTCCATGCCAATGTCATCAAAATGCCCCTTGACACTTGTCATCACAATGCTCCATGGCCTTTGTCATCACAATGTTCCATGGTCCCTGTAATCACAGTGCTCCCTGATACCTTTCATCACAATTCTAGATGACCACTGTCACCACAATGCCCCATGACTGATGTCATCACAATTCGCATGGTCCCTGTCATCACAATGCTCCATGAACCGTGTCATCACAAGGTTCCAGGACACTTGTCATCACAATGATCCATGATCACTTTCATCACAATGCTCCATGAAACCTGTCATCTCAATGCTCCATAGCCTTTGTATTCACAATGCTCCATGGCCCCTGTAATCACAGTGCTCTATGACCCATTTCATCACAATGCTCCAAGACCGCTGTCATCACAATGCCCCATGACGCCTGCCATCACAAATCTCCAAGGCCTCTCTTACCAGAAAGCTCCATGATGCCTGGCAGCACAATGTTCCAAGATAATTTTCATCACAATGCTCCATGACCCCTGTCATCACAAAGTTCTCTGCCCATATCATCACAATGCTCCATGCCCTTTCATCACAATGCTCCAGAATTCTTGTTATCGCAATGATCCTTGACCGTGTCATTACAATGCTCCATGACCCTTGTCATCACAAAGCTCCATGACCCCTGTCATCACAATGATCCATGACTCCTTTCCTCACAGTGCTCCAGTACCCTTTTCATCATAATGCTCCATGCCATTGTCAGCACAATGCTCCTTGGACCCTGTCATCAAAATGCTCCATCCCCTTTTCATCACAATGCTCCAGATGTCCTATCATTACAATGCTCCATGCCCGTGTCAACACAATGCTCCATGACCCCTGTCATCAAAATGCTTTATGAACCTTGTTATCAGAATGTTCCATGACCCCTGTCATCAAAATGATCCATGACCGTTGTCATCACAATGCTGCATGATACCTTTCATCCCAATTCTCTGTGACCGCTGTCATCACAATGCTCCTGGACAATTTTCATCACAATGCTCCATGGCCCCTGTCATCACAGTGCCCCATAACCGCTGTAATCACAATGCTCCATGACCCTGTCATCACAATGCTGCATGACTCCTGTCATCACATTTTTCCATGGCCTATGTATTCACAATGCACCATGGACCCTATAATCACACTGTTGCATGTTCCCTTTCAACACAATGGTCCATGACCCCTCTCATCACAATGTTCCATGAAAATTGTCATCAAAATGCTCCATGACCCCGGTCACCACAAGGTTCCCTGCCCTTGTCATCACAATGCTCCATGACGCTTGTAATCACAATGGTACATGGCCTTGTCATTACAATGCTCCATGGCCTCTGTCATCACCATGCTCCATGGTCTTTCTCATCACAATGCTCTATGACTCCTGTCATCACAATGCTTGATGACCATTGTCATCACAATGCTCCAAGGCCCGTGTCATCACAATGCCTCATGGTCTTTGTAATCATAATGCTCAATGACCCCTCTCATCACAATGCTCCATGCCGTTGTCATCACAATGCTCCATGGCCCCTGTAATCACAATGCTCCATGCCCTCGTCATCACAATGCTCCAGAGCTCTTGGCATCATAATGCTCCATTCCCGTGTCATCCCATTGCTCAATGACACTTGTCATCAAAATGTTCCTTGGCCTTTGTCATCACAGTGCTCCATGATACCTTTAATCAAAATTCTACATGACCACTGTCATCACAATGCAAGATGACCAATCTCATCACAATGCCCCATGACACGTGTCATCACAATTCGCCTTGGCCCTTGTCATCTCAATGCTGTATGAACCGTGTCATCACTAGGTTCCAGGACCCTTGTCATCAAAATGCTCCATGAACTCTCTTAGCTCAATGTTCCATGGCCTTTGTATTCACAATGCTCCATTGTCCCGATAATCGCGTTGCTCCATGATCTGTGTCAGCACAATATTTCATGACACTTGTCATCTCAATGCTCCATGATCCCTGTAATCAAAATGATCCCTGCCAATGTCATCACAATGTTCCATGTCTCCTGTAATCACAATGCTCCATGCCCATGTCATCACAATGCTCCAGGTATGTTGTCATCACCATGCTTCATGCCCCGTGTCATCACAATGCTCCATGAATCTTGTCTTCACAATGCTCTATGGCCTTTGTCATCACAATGCTCCGTGACCCCTGTCAACACAATGCCTGATGACCCCTGTCATCAAAATGCTAAATGGCACTTGTCATCACAATGCTCTATGTCACCTGTCATCACTCTTCTCCATGTCACTTGTTATCACAATGCTCCATGGCCCCTGTAATCCCAGTACTCCATGACCCCTTTCAATACAATGCCCAATGCTACCTCTCATCACAATTCTCCATGGCATTTGTCATCACGATGCACCATGACACCTGTCATCACAATGCTCCATGACACTTGTCATCACAGCGCTCGATGGCCCTTGTCATCACAATGTTCCTTGGTGCTTTTCATCGCAATGCTCCATGACAACTTTCATCAAATTACTCCAAGATTTGTTTCATCACAATGCTCCATGGCCCTTGTCATTACAAATCCACATAATCCCTTTCATGACAATTCTCCATGGCAACTTACATAAAAATGCTCCATGCCCCTGTCATCACAATGCCCAATGATACCTGTTTTTACAATGATCCATGTCCCTTGTCATCACAAGGCTCCATGTCCCTTGTATTCACAATGCCCCATGACCCCTGTCATCACAATGCTCCATGGCCCTTGTCATCACAATGCTCCATGAAACATTTCCTCACAATGCTCCAGTACGCCTTTCATCCAAATTCCCCATGGCCACTGTCATCACAATTCTCCATGACCCCTGTCATCGTAATGGTCCATGACCCGCTTCATCTCTATGCTCCATGACACCTGTCATCACAAAGCTCCATGCCCTTGACATCACCAGGCTCCAGAACTCTTGTCATTATGATGCTCCATGTCCGTTTCATCACCATGCTCCATGACACTTGTCATCACAATGCTCCATGGCCCCTCTCATTACTGTGCTCCATAATAACTTTAATCACATTTCTAGATGACCACTGCCATCACAATGCCCCATGACATTGTCATCACAATTCGCCATGACCATTGTCATCACAATGCTCCATGAACCATGTCATCAGAGGGTCCCAGGACACTTGTCATCACAATGATCCATTACCATTTTCATCACAATGCTCCATGACCACTGTCATCTCAATGCTCCAAGGCCTTTGTATTCAAAATGCTCCATGGCCCCTGTAATCACAGTGCTCCATAACACCTTTCATCATAATGCTCCATGACCACTGCCATCTCAATGCCTCATGACGCCTGTCATCACAATTCTCCAAGGCCCCTTTCATCACAATGCTCCATGACACTTGTCATCACATTGCTCCATAACACCTGTCATCACAGTGTTCCCGGCCCATATCATCACAAGGCCCCATGTCCCCTATAATCACAATGCTCCATGCCTTTTTCCTCACAATGCTCCAGAATTCTTGTCATCACAATGTTCCATGACCGTGGCATCACAATGCTCCATGGCCCTTGTCATCACAATGCTCCAGAATTCTTGTCATCACAATGTTCCATGACCGCGTCATCACAATGCTACATCACCCTGGTCTTCACAGTTCTCCATGACCTTTGTCATCACAATGCTCTATGTCGCTTTTCATGACAATTCTCAATGACCACTTTAATCACTATGCTCGCTGACCATTTTCATGACATTTCTCTATTGTCATTACAATTCCCCACGGCCCCTTTCTTCACAATGCTCCATGATGCCTGTCATAAAAATGCTCCATGGCTTTTGTTATCACAATGCTCCAGGACCAGTTTCATCACAATACTCCATCCCCCTTGTCATCACAGTGCACAATGAAACCTTTCATTACAATGTTCCATGAAACTTGTCATCACAATGCTCCATGGCCTTTATCGTCACAATGCTCCCAGGTACTTTTCATCACGACGTTCCATGAAAACTTTCATCACATTGCTCCATGACCATTGTCATCACAATAGTCCATACCCTTGTCAACACAATGCTGCCTAATCCCTGTCATCACAATTCTCCATGACTGCTGTCATCACAATAATCCAGGACAAGTTTCATAACAATGCTTCATGCCCCCAGTCATCACAGTGCTCCATGATACCTTTCATCACAATTCCTAGATGATCAATGTCATCACAATGCCCCATGACACCTGTCATACAATTCGCTATGGCCCTTGTCATCACAATACTCGATGAACCGTGTCATCACAGTGTTCCAGGACACATGTCATCACAATGATCCATGACTACTTTCATCACAATGCTCCAATACACCTGTCATCACAAGGCTCCATGGCCCCTGTTATCATATTGCTCCATGATCTCTTTCATCACAATGCTCCATGACCACTGTCATCACCATGCCTCATGACGCCTGTCATCTCAATGCTCCATGGCCCCTTTCATCACAATGCTCCATGAACCCAGTCATCACAATGTTCCCTGACTTTTCATCACAATGCTCCATGGGCCCTGTCATCACAATGCTCCATGCCCTTGTCATCAAAATGCTCCAGAACTCTTGTCATCATAATGCTCCATGCCAATGTCATCAAAATGCCCCATGACACTTGTCATCACAATGCTCCATGGCCTTTGTCATCACAATGTTCCATGGCCGCTGTCATCACAATGCTCCATGCCCTTGTCATCAAAATTCTCCAGAACTCTTGTCATCATAATGCTCCATGCCAATGTCATCAAAATGCCCCTTGACACTTGTCATCACAATGCTCCATGGCCTTTGTCATCACAATGTTCCATGGTCCCTGTAATCACAGTGCTCCCTGATACCTTTCATCACAATTCTAGATGACCACTGTCACCACAATGCCCCATGACTGATGTCATCACAATTCGCATGGTCCCTGTCATCACAATGCTCCATGAACCGTGTCATCACAAGGTTCCAGGACACTTGTCATCACAATGATCCATGATCACTTTCATCACAATGCTCCATGAAACCTGTCATCTCAATGCTCCATAGCCTTTGTATTCACAATGCTCCATGGCCCCTGTAATCACAGTGCTCTATGACCCATTTCATCACAATGCTCCAAGACCGCTGTCATCACAATGCCCCATGACGCCTGCCATCACAAATCTCCAAGGCCTCTCTTACCAGAAAGCTCCATGATGCCTGGCAGCACAATGTTCCAAGATAATTTTCATCACAATGCTCCATGACCCCTGTCATCACAAAGTTCTCTGCCCATATCATCACAATGCTCCATGCCCTTTCATCACAATGCTCCAGAATTCTTGTTATCGCAATGATCCTTGACCGTGTCATTACAATGCTCCATGACCCTTGTCATCACAAAGCTCCATGACCCCTGTCATCACAATGATCCATGACTCCTTTCCTCACAGTGCTCCAGTACCCTTTTCATCATAATGCTCCATGCCATTGTCAGCACAATGCTCCTTGGACCCTGTCATCAAAATGCTCCATCCCCTTTTCATCACAATGCTCCAGATGTCCTATCATTACAATGCTCCATGCCCGTGTCAACACAATGCTCCATGACCCCTGTCATCAAAATGCTTTATGAACCTTGTTATCAGAATGTTCCATGACCCCTGTCATCAAAATGATCCATGACCGTTGTCATCACAATGCTGCATGATACCTTTCATCCCAATTCTCTGTGACCGCTGTCATCACAATGCTCCTGGACAATTTTCATCACAATGCTCCATGGCCCCTGTCATCACAGTGCCCCATAACCGCTGTAATCACAATGCTCCATGACCCTGTCATCACAATGCTGCATGACTCCTGTCATCACATTTTTCCATGGCCTATGTATTCACAATGCACCATGGACCCTATAATCACACTGTTGCATGTTCCCTTTCAACACAATGGTCCATGACCCCTCTCATCACAATGTTCCATGAAAATTGTCATCAAAATGCTCCATGACCCCGGTCACCACAAGGTTCCCTGCCCTTGTCATCACAATGCTCCATGACGCTTGTAATCACAATGGTACATGGCCTTGTCATTACAATGCTCCATGGCCTCTGTCATCACCATGCTCCATGGTCTTTCTCATCACAATGCTCTATGACTCCTGTCATCACAATGCTTGATGACCATTGTCATCACAATGCTCCAAGGCCCGTGTCATCACAATGCCTCATGGTCTTTGTAATCATAATGCTCAATGACCCCTCTCATCACAATGCTCCATGCCGTTGTCATCACAATGCTCCATGGCCCCTGTAATCACAATGCTCCATGCCCTCGTCATCACAATGCTCCAGAGCTCTTGGCATCATAATGCTCCATTCCCGTGTCATCCCATTGCTCAATGACACTTGTCATCAAAATGTTCCTTGGCCTTTGTCATCACAGTGCTCCATGATACCTTTAATCAAAATTCTACATGACCACTGTCATCACAATGCAAGATGACCAATCTCATCACAATGCCCCATGACACGTGTCATCACAATTCGCCTTGGCCCTTGTCATCTCAATGCTGTATGAACCGTGTCATCACTAGGTTCCAGGACCCTTGTCATCAAAATGCTCCATGAACTCTCTTAGCTCAATGTTCCATGGCCTTTGTATTCACAATGCTCCATTGTCCCGATAATCGCGTTGCTCCATGATCTGTGTCAGCACAATATTTCATGACACTTGTCATCTCAATGCTCCATGATCCCTGTAATCAAAATGATCCCTGCCAATGTCATCACAATGTTCCATGTCTCCTGTAATCACAATGCTCCATGCCCATGTCATCACAATGCTCCAGGTATGTTGTCATCACCATGCTTCATGCCCCGTGTCATCACAATGCTCCATGAATCTTGTCTTCACAATGCTCTATGGCCTTTGTCATCACAATGCTCCGTGACCCCTGTCAACACAATGCCTGATGACCCCTGTCATCAAAATGCTAAATGGCACTTGTCATCACAATGCTCTATGTCACCTGTCATCACTCTTCTCCATGTCACTTGTTATCACAATGCTCCATGGCCCCTGTAATCCCAGTACTCCATGACCCCTTTCAATACAATGCCCAATGCTACCTCTCATCACAATTCTCCATGGCATTTGTCATCACGATGCACCATGACACCTGTCATCACAATGCTCCATGACACTTGTCATCACAGCGCTCGATGGCCCTTGTCATCACAATGTTCCTTGGTGCTTTTCATCGCAATGCTCCATGACAACTTTCATCAAATTACTCCAAGATTTGTTTCATCACAATGCTCCATGGCCCTTGTCATTACAAATCCACATGATCCCTTTCATGACAATTCTCCATGGCAACTTACATAAAAATGCTCCATGCCCCTGTCATCACAATGCCCAATGATACCTGTTTTTACAATGATCCATGTCCCTTGTCATCACAAGGCTCCATGTCCCTTGTATTCACAATGCCCCATGACCCCTGTCATCACAATGCTCCATGGCCCTTGTCATCACAATGCTCCATGAAACATTTCCTCACAATGCTCCAGTACGCCTTTCATCCAAATTCCCCATGGCCACTGTCATCACAATTCTCCATGACCCCTGTCATCGTAATGGTCCATGACCCGCTTCATCTCTATGCTCCATGACACCTGTCATCACAAAGCTCCATGCCCTTGACATCACCAGGCTCCAGAACTCTTGTCATTATGATGCTCCATGTCCGTTTCATCACCATGCTCCATGACACTTGTCATCACAATGCTCCATGGCCCCTCTCATTACTGTGCTCCATAATAACTTTAATCACATTTCTAGATGACCACTGCCATCACAATGCCCCATGACATTGTCATCACAATTCGCCATGACCATTGTCATCACAATGCTCCATGAACCATGTCATCAGAGGGTCCCAGGACACTTGTCATCACAATGATCCATTACCATTTTCATCACAATGCTCCATGACCACTGTCATCTCAATGCTCCAAGGCCTTTGTATTCAAAATGCTCCATGGCCCCTGTAATCACAGTGCTCCATAACACCTTTCATCATAATGCTCCATGACCACTGCCATCTCAATGCCTCATGACGCCTGTCATCACAATTCTCCAAGGCCCCTTTCATCACAATGCTCCATGACACTTGTCATCACATTGCTCCATAACACCTGTCATCACAGTGTTCCCGGCCCATATCATCACAAGGCCCCATGTCCCCTATAATCACAATGCTCCATGCCTTTTTCCTCACAATGCTCCAGAATTCTTGTCATCACAATGTTCCATGACCGTGGCATCACAATGCTCCATGGTCCTTGTCATCACAATGCTCCAGAATTCTTGTCATCACAATGTTCCATGACCGCGTCATCACAATGCTACATCACCCTGGTCTTCACAGTTCTCCATGACCTTTGTCATCACAATGCTCTATGTCGCTTTTCATGACAATTCTCAATGACCACTTTAATCACTATGCTCGCTGACCATTTTCATGACATTTCTCTATTGTCATTACAATTCCCCACGGCCCCTTTCTTCACAATGCTCCATGATGCCTGTCATAAAAATGCTCCATGGCTTTTGTTATCACAATGCTCCAGGACCAGTTTCATCACAATACTCCATCCCCCTTGTCATCACAGTGCACAATGAAACCTTTCATTACAATGTTCCATGAAACTTGTCATCACAATGCTCCATGGCCTTTATCGTCACAATGCTCCCAGGTACTTTTCATCACGACGTTCCATGAAAACTTTCATCACATTGCTCCATGACCATTGTCATCACAATAGTCCATACCCTTGTCAACACAATGCTGCCTAATCCCTGTCATCACAATTCTCCATGACTGCTGTCATCACAATAATCCAGGACAAGTTTCATAACAATGCTTCATGCCCCCAGTCATCACAGTGCTCCATGATACCTTTCATCACAATTCCTAGATGATCAATGTCATCACAATGCCCCATGACACCTGTCATACAATTCGCTATGGCCCTTGTCATCACAATACTCGATGAACCGTGTCATCACAGTGTTCCAGGACACATGTCATCACAATGATCCATGACTACTTTCATCACAATGCTCCAATACACCTGTCATCACAAGGCTCCATGGCCCCTGTTATCATATTGCTCCATGATCTCTTTCATCACAATGCTCCATGACCACTGTCATCACCATGCCTCATGACGCCTGTCATCTCAATGCTCCATGGCCCCTTTCATCACAATGCTCCATGAACCCAGTCATCACAATGTTCCCTGACTTTTCATCACAATGCTCCATGGGCCCTGTCATCACAATGCTCCATGCCCTTGTCATCAAAATGCTCCAGAACTCTTGTCATCATAATGCTCCATGCCAATGTCATCAAAATGCCCCATGACACTTGTCATCACAATGCTCCATGGCCTTTGTCATCACAATGTTCCATGGCCGCTGTCATCACAATGCTCCATGCCCTTGTCATCAAAATTCTCCAGAACTCTTGTCATCATAATGCTCCATGCCAATGTCATCAAAATGCCCCTTGACACTTGTCATCACAATGCTCCATGGCCTTTGTCATCACAATGTTCCATGGTCCCTGTAATCACAGTGCTCCCTGATACCTTTCATCACAATTCTAGATGACCACTGTCACCACAATGCCCCATGACTGATGTCATCACAATTCGCATGGTCCCTGTCATCACAATGCTCCATGAACCGTGTCATCACAAGGTTCCAGGACACTTGTCATCACAATGATCCATGATCACTTTCATCACAATGCTCCATGAAACCTGTCATCTCAATGCTCCATAGCCTTTGTATTCACAATGCTCCATGGCCCCTGTAATCACAGTGCTCTATGACCCATTTCATCACAATGCTCCAAGACCGCTGTCATCACAATGCCCCATGACGCCTGCCATCACAAATCTCCAAGGCCTCTCTTACCAGAAAGCTCCATGATGCCTGGCAGCACAATGTTCCAAGATAATTTTCATCACAATGCTCCATGACCCCTGTCATCACAAAGTTCTCTGCCCATATCATCACAATGCTCCATGCCCTTTCATCACAATGCTCCAGAATTCTTGTTATCGCAATGATCCTTGACCGTGTCATTACAATGCTCCATGACCCTTGTCATCACAAAGCTCCATGACCCCTGTCATCACAATGATCCATGACTCCTTTCCTCACAGTGCTCCAGTACCCTTTTCATCATAATGCTCCATGCCATTGTCAGCACAATGCTCCTTGGACCCTGTCATCAAAATGCTCCATCCCCTTTTCATCACAATGCTCCAGATGTCCTATCATTACAATGCTCCATGCCCGTGTCAACACAATGCTCCATGACCCCTGTCATCAAAATGCTTTATGAACCTTGTTATCAGAATGTTCCATGACCCCTGTCATCAAAATGATCCATGACCGTTGTCATCACAATGCTGCATGATACCTTTCATCCCAATTCTCTGTGACCGCTGTCATCACAATGCTCCTGGACAATTTTCATCACAATGCTCCATGGCCCCTGTCATCACAGTGCCCCATAACCGCTGTAATCACAATGCTCCATGACCCTGTCATCACAATGCTGCATGACTCCTGTCATCACATTTTTCCATGGCCTATGTATTCACAATGCACCATGGACCCTATAATCACACTGTTGCATGTTCCCTTTCAACACAATGGTCCATGACCCCTCTCATCACAATGTTCCATGAAAATTGTCATCAAAATGCTCCATGACCCCGGTCACCACAAGGTTCCCTGCCCTTGTCATCACAATGCTCCATGACGCTTGTAATCACAATGGTACATGGCCTTGTCATTACAATGCTCCATGGCCTCTGTCATCACCATGCTCCATGGTCTTTCTCATCACAATGCTCTATGACTCCTGTCATCACAATGCTTGATGACCATTGTCATCACAATGCTCCAAGGCCCGTGTCATCACAATGCCTCATGGTCTTTGTAATCATAATGCTCAATGACCCCTCTCATCACAATGCTCCATGCCGTTGTCATCACAATGCTCCATGGCCCCTGTAATCACAATGCTCCATGCCCTCGTCATCACAATGCTCCAGAGCTCTTGGCATCATAATGCTCCATTCCCGTGTCATCCCATTGCTCAATGACACTTGTCATCAAAATGTTCCTTGGCCTTTGTCATCACAGTGCTCCATGATACCTTTAATCAAAATTCTACATGACCACTGTCATCACAATGCAAGATGACCAATCTCATCACAATGCCCCATGACACGTGTCATCACAATTCGCCTTGGCCCTTGTCATCTCAATGCTGTATGAACCGTGTCATCACTAGGTTCCAGGACCCTTGTCATCAAAATGCTCCATGAACTCTCTTAGCTCAATGTTCCATGGCCTTTGTATTCACAATGCTCCATTGTCCCGATAATCGCGTTGCTCCATGATCTGTGTCAGCACAATATTTCATGACACTTGTCATCTCAATGCTCCATGATCCCTGTAATCAAAATGATCCCTGCCAATGTCATCACAATGTTCCATGTCTCCTGTAATCACAATGCTCCATGCCCATGTCATCACAATGCTCCAGGTATGTTGTCATCACCATGCTTCATGCCCCGTGTCATCACAATGCTCCATGAATCTTGTCTTCACAATGCTCTATGGCCTTTGTCATCACAATGCTCCGTGACCCCTGTCAACACAATGCCTGATGACCCCTGTCATCAAAATGCTAAATGGCACTTGTCATCACAATGCTCTATGTCACCTGTCATCACTCTTCTCCATGTCACTTGTTATCACAATGCTCCATGGCCCCTGTAATCCCAGTACTCCATGACCCCTTTCAATACAATGCCCAATGCTACCTCTCATCACAATTCTCCATGGCATTTGTCATCACGATGCACCATGACACCTGTCATCACAATGCTCCATGACACTTGTCATCACAGCGCTCGATGGCCCTTGTCATCACAATGTTCCTTGGTGCTTTTCATCGCAATGCTCCATGACAACTTTCATCAAATTACTCCAAGATTTGTTTCATCACAATGCTCCATGGCCCTTGTCATTACAAATCCACATGATCCCTTTCATGACAATTCTCCATGGCAACTTACATAAAAATGCTCCATGCCCCTGTCATCACAATGCCCAATGATACCTGTTTTTACAATGATCCATGTCCCTTGTCATCACAAGGCTCCATGTCCCTTGTATTCACAATGCCCCATGACCCCTGTCATCACAATGCTCCATGGCCCTTGTCATCACAATGCTCCATGAAACATTTCCTCACAATGCTCCAGTACGCCTTTCATCCAAATTCCCCATGGCCACTGTCATCACAATTCTCCATGACCCCTGTCATCGTAATGGTCCATGACCCGCTTCATCTCTATGCTCCATGACACCTGTCATCACAAAGCTCCATGCCCTTGACATCACCAGGCTCCAGAACTCTTGTCATTATGATGCTCCATGTCCGTTTCATCACCATGCTCCATGACACTTGTCATCACAATGCTCCATGGCCCCTCTCATTACTGTGCTCCATAATAACTTTAATCACATTTCTAGATGACCACTGCCATCACAATGCCCCATGACATTGTCATCACAATTCGCCATGACCATTGTCATCACAATGCTCCATGAACCATGTCATCAGAGGGTCCCAGGACACTTGTCATCACAATGATCCATTACCATTTTCATCACAATGCTCCATGACCACTGTCATCTCAATGCTCCAAGGCCTTTGTATTCAAAATGCTCCATGGCCCCTGTAATCACAGTGCTCCATAACACCTTTCATCATAATGCTCCATGACCACTGCCATCTCAATGCCTCATGACGCCTGTCATCACAATTCTCCAAGGCCCCTTTCATCACAATGCTCCATGACACTTGTCATCACATTGCTCCATAACACCTGTCATCACAGTGTTCCCGGCCCATATCATCACAAGGCCCCATGTCCCCTATAATCACAATGCTCCATGCCTTTTTCCTCACAATGCTCCAGAATTCTTGTCATCACAATGTTCCATGACCGTGGCATCACAATGCTCCATGGTCCTTGTCATCACAATGCTCCAGAATTCTTGTCATCACAATGTTCCATGACCGCGTCATCACAATGCTACATCACCCTGGTCTTCACAGTTCTCCATGACCTTTGTCATCACAATGCTCTATGTCGCTTTTCATGACAATTCTCAATGACCACTTTAATCACTATGCTCGCTGACCATTTTCATGACATTTCTCTATTGTCATTACAATTCCCCACGGCCCCTTTCTTCACAATGCTCCATGATGCCTGTCATAAAAATGCTCCATGGCTTTTGTTATCACAATGCTCCAGGACCAGTTTCATCACAATACTCCATCCCCCTTGTCATCACAGTGCACAATGAAACCTTTCATTACAATGTTCCATGAAACTTGTCATCACAATGCTCCATGGCCTTTATCGTCACAATGCTCCCAGGTACTTTTCATCACGACGTTCCATGAAAACTTTCATCACATTGCTCCATGACCATTGTCATCACAATAGTCCATACCCTTGTCAACACAATGCTGCCTAATCCCTGTCATCACAATTCTCCATGACTGCTGTCATCACAATAATCCAGGACAAGTTTCATAACAATGCTTCATGCCCCCAGTCATCACAGTGCTCCATGATACCTTTCATCACAATTCCTAGATGATCAATGTCATCACAATGCCCCATGACACCTGTCATACAATTCGCTATGGCACTTGTCATCACAATACTCGATGAACCGTGTCATCACAGTGTTCCAGGACACATGTCATCACAATGATCCATGACTACTTTCATCACAATGCTCCAATACACCTGTCATCACAAGGCTCCATGGCCCCTGTTATCATATTGCTCCATGATCTCTTTCATCACAATGCTCCATGACCACTGTCATCACCATGCCTCATGACGCCTGTCATCTCAATGCTCCATGGCCCCTTTCATCACAATGCTCCATGAACCCAGTCATCACAATGTTCCCTGACTTTTCATCACAATGCTCCATGGGCCCTGTCATCACAATGCTCCATGCCCTTGTCATCAAAATGCTCCAGAACTCTTGTCATCATAATGCTCCATGCCAATGTCATCAAAATGCCCCATGACACTTGTCATCACAATGCTCCATGGCCTTTGTCATCACAATGTTCCATGGCCGCTGTCATCACAATGCTCCATGCCCTTGTCATCAAAATTCTCCAGAACTCTTGTCATCATAATGCTCCATGCCAATGTCATCAAAATGCCCCTTGACACTTGTCATCACAATGCTCCATGGCCTTTGTCATCACAATGTTCCATGGTCCCTGTAATCACAGTGCTCCCTGATACCTTTCATCACAATTCTAGATGACCACTGTCACCACAATGCCCCATGACTGATGTCATCACAATTCGCATGGTCCCTGTCATCACAATGCTCCATGAACCGTGTCATCACAAGGTTCCAGGACACTTGTCATCACAATGATCCATGATCACTTTCATCACAATGCTCCATGAAACCTGTCATCTCAATGCTCCATAGCCTTTGTATTCACAATGCTCCATGGCCCCTGTAATCACAGTGCTCTATGACCCATTTCATCACAATGCTCCAAGACCGCTGTCATCACAATGCCCCATGACGCCTGCCATCACAAATCTCCAAGGCCTCTCTTACCAGAAAGCTCCATGATGCCTGGCAGCACAATGTTCCAAGATAATTTTCATCACAATGCTCCATGACCCCTGTCATCACAAAGTTCTCTGCCCATATCATCACAATGCTCCATGCCCTTTCATCACAATGCTCCAGAATTCTTGTTATCGCAATGATCCTTGACCGTGTCATTACAATGCTCCATGACCCTTGTCATCACAAAGCTCCATGACCCCTGTCATCACAATGATCCATGACTCCTTTCCTCACAGTGCTCCAGTACCCTTTTCATCATAATGCTCCATGCCATTGTCAGCACAATGCTCCTTGGACCCTGTCATCAAAATGCTCCATCCCCTTTTCATCACAATGCTCCAGATGTCCTATCATTACAATGCTCCATGCCCGTGTCAACACAATGCTCCATGACCCCTGTCATCAAAATGCTTTATGAACCTTGTTATCAGAATGTTCCATGACCCCTGTCATCAAAATGATCCATGACCGTTGTCATCACAATGCTGCATGATACCTTTCATCCCAATTCTCTGTGACCGCTGTCATCACAATGCTCCTGGACAATTTTCATCACAATGCTCCATGGCCCCTGTCATCACAGTGCCCCATAACCGCTGTAATCACAATGCTCCATGACCCTGTCATCACAATGCTGCATGACTCCTGTCATCACATTTTTCCATGGCCTATGTATTCACAATGCACCATGGACCCTATAATCACACTGTTGCATGTTCCCTTTCAACACAATGGTCCATGACCCCTCTCATCACAATGTTCCATGAAAATTGTCATCAAAATGCTCCATGACCCCGGTCACCACAAGGTTCCCTGCCCTTGTCATCACAATGCTCCATGACGCTTGTAATCACAATGGTACATGGCCTTGTCATTACAATGCTCCATGGCCTCTGTCATCACCATGCTCCATGGTCTTTCTCATCACAATGCTCTATGACTCCTGTCATCACAATGCTTGATGACCATTGTCATCACAATGCTCCAAGGCCCGTGTCATCACAATGCCTCATGGTCTTTGTAATCATAATGCTCAATGACCCCTCTCATCACAATGCTCCATGCCGTTGTCATCACAATGCTCCATGGCCCCTGTAATCACAATGCTCCATGCCCTCGTCATCACAATGCTCCAGAGCTCTTGGCATCATAATGCTCCATTCCCGTGTCATCCCATTGCTCAATGACACTTGTCATCAAAATGTTCCTTGGCCTTTGTCATCACAGTGCTCCATGATACCTTTAATCAAAATTCTACATGACCACTGTCATCACAATGCAAGATGACCAATCTCATCACAATGCCCCATGACACGTGTCATCACAATTCGCCTTGGCCCTTGTCATCTCAATGCTGTATGAACCGTGTCATCACTAGGTTCCAGGACCCTTGTCATCAAAATGCTCCATGAACTCTCTTAGCTCAATGTTCCATGGCCTTTGTATTCACAATGCTCCATTGTCCCGATAATCGCGTTGCTCCATGATCTGTGTCAGCACAATATTTCATGACACTTGTCATCTCAATGCTCCATGATCCCTGTAATCAAAATGATCCCTGCCAATGTCATCACAATGTTCCATGTCTCCTGTAATCACAATGCTCCATGCCCATGTCATCACAATGCTCCAGGTATGTTGTCATCACCATGCTTCATGCCCCGTGTCATCACAATGCTCCATGAATCTTGTCTTCACAATGCTCTATGGCCTTTGTCATCACAATGCTCCGTGACCCCTGTCAACACAATGCCTGATGACCCCTGTCATCAAAATGCTAAATGGCACTTGTCATCACAATGCTCTATGTCACCTGTCATCACTCTTCTCCATGTCACTTGTTATCACAATGCTCCATGGCCCCTGTAATCCCAGTACTCCATGACCCCTTTCAATACAATGCCCAATGCTACCTCTCATCACAATTCTCCATGGCATTTGTCATCACGATGCACCATGACACCTGTCATCACAATGCTCCATGACACTTGTCATCACAGCGCTCGATGGCCCTTGTCATCACAATGTTCCTTGGTGCTTTTCATCGCAATGCTCCATGACAACTTTCATCAAATTACTCCAAGATTTGTTTCATCACAATGCTCCATGGCCCTTGTCATTACAAATCCACATGATCCCTTTCATGACAATTCTCCATGGCAACTTACATAAAAATGCTCCATGCCCCTGTCATCACAATGCCCAATGATACCTGTTTTTACAATGATCCATGTCCCTTGTCATCACAAGGCTCCATGTCCCTTGTATTCACAATGCCCCATGACCCCTGTCATCACAATGCTCCATGGCCCTTGTCATCACAATGCTCCATGAAACATTTCCTCACAATGCTCCAGTACGCCTTTCATCCAAATTCCCCATGGCCACTGTCATCACAATTCTCCATGACCCCTGTCATCGTAATGGTCCATGACCCGCTTCATCTCTATGCTCCATGACACCTGTCATCACAAAGCTCCATGCCCTTGACATCACCAGGCTCCAGAACTCTTGTCATTATGATGCTCCATGTCCGTTTCATCACCATGCTCCATGACACTTGTCATCACAATGCTCCATGGCCCCTCTCATTACTGTGCTCCATAATAACTTTAATCACATTTCTAGATGACCACTGCCATCACAATGCCCCATGACATTGTCATCACAATTCGCCATGACCATTGTCATCACAATGCTCCATGAACCATGTCATCAGAGGGTCCCAGGACACTTGTCATCACAATGATCCATTACCATTTTCATCACAATGCTCCATGACCACTGTCATCTCAATGCTCCAAGGCCTTTGTATTCAAAATGCTCCATGGCCCCTGTAATCACAGTGCTCCATAACACCTTTCATCATAATGCTCCATGACCACTGCCATCTCAATGCCTCATGACGCCTGTCATCACAATTCTCCAAGGCCCCTTTCATCACAATGCTCCATGACACTTGTCATCACATTGCTCCATAACACCTGTCATCACAGTGTTCCCGGCCCATATCATCACAAGGCCCCATGTCCCCTATAATCACAATGCTCCATGCCTTTTTCCTCACAATGCTCCAGAATTCTTGTCATCACAATGTTCCATGACTGTGGCATCACAATGCTCCATGGCCCTTGTCATCACAATGCTCCAGAATTCTTGTCATCACAATGTTCCATGACCGCGTCATCACAATGCTACATGACCCTGGTCTTCACAGTTCTCCATGACCTTTGTCATCACAATGCTCTATGTCGCTTTTCATGACAATTCTCAATGACCACTTTAATCACTATGCTCGCTGACCATTTTCATGACATTTCTCTATTGTCATTACAATTCCCCACGGCCCCTTTCTTCACAATGCTCCATGATGCCTGTCATAAAAATGCTCCATGGCTTTTGTTATCACAATGCTCCAGGACCAGTTTCATCACAATACTCCATCCCCCTTGTCATCACAGTGCACAATGAAACCTTTCATTACAATGTTCCATGAAACTTGTCATCACAATGCTCCATGGCCTTTATCGTCACAATGCTCCCAGGTACTTTTCATCACGACGTTCCATGAAAACTTTCATCACATTGCTCCATGACCATTGTCATCACAATAGTCCATACCCTTGTCAACACAATGCTGCCTAATCCCTGTCATCACAATTCTCCATGACTGCTGTCATCACAATAATCCAGGACAAGTTTCATAACAATGCTTCATGCCCCCAGTCATCACAGTGCTCCATGATACCTTTCATCACAATTCCTAGATGATCAATGTCATCACAATGCCCCATGACACCTGTCATACAATTCGCTATGGCCCTTGTCATCACAATACTCGATGAACCGTGTCATCACAGTGTTCCAGGACACATGTCATCACAATGATCCATGACTACTTTCATCACAATGCTCCAATACACCTGTCATCACAAGGCTCCATGGCCCCTGTTATCATATTGCTCCATGATCTCTTTCATCACAATGCTCCATGACCACTGTCATCACCATGCCTCATGACGCCTGTCATCTCAATGCTCCATGGCCCCTTTCATCACAATGCTCCATGAACCCAGTCATCACAATGTTCCCTGACTTTTCATCACAATGCTCCATGGGCCCTGTCATCACAATGCTCCATGCCCTTGTCATCAAAATGCTCCAGAACTCTTGTCATCATAATGCTCCATGCCAATGTCATCAAAATGCCCCATGACACTTGTCATCACAATGCTCCATGGCCTTTGTCATCACAATGTTCCATGGCCGCTGTCATCACAATGCTCCATGCCCTTGTCATCAAAATTCTCCAGAACTCTTGTCATCATAATGCTCCATGCCAATGTCATCAAAATGCCCCTTGACACTTGTCATCACAATGCTCCATGGCCTTTGTCATCACAATGTTCCATGGTCCCTGTAATCACAGTGCTCCCTGATACCTTTCATCACAATTCTAGATGACCACTGTCACCACAATGCCCCATGACTGATGTCATCACAATTTGCATGGTCCTTGTCATCACAATGCTCCATGAACCGTGTCATCACAAGGTTCCAGGACACTTGTCATCACAATGATCCATGATCACTTTCATCACAATGCTCCATGAAACCTGTCATCTCAATGCTCCATAGCCTTTGTATTCACAATGCTCCATGGCCCCTGTAATCACAGTGCTCTATGACCCATTTCATCACAATGCTCCAAGACCGCTGTCATCACAATGCCCCATGACGCCTGCCATCACAAATCTCCAAGGCCTCTCTTACCAGAAAGCTCCATGATGCCTGGCAGCACAATGTTCCAAGATAATTTTAATCACAATGCTCCATGACCCCTGTCATCACAAAGTTCTCTGCCCATATCATCACAATGCTCCATGCCCTTTCATCACAATGCTCCAGAATTCTTGTTATCGCAATGATCCTTGACCGTGTCATTACAATGCTCCATGACCCTTGTCATCACAAAGCTCCATGACCCCTGTCATCACAATGATCCATGACTCCTTTCCTCACAGTGCTCCAGTACCCTTTTCATCATAATGCTCCATGCCATTGTCAGCACAATGCTCCTTGGACCCTGTCATCAAAATGCTCCATCCCCTTTTCATCACAATGCTCCAGATGTCCTATCATTACAATGCTCCATGCCCGTGTCAACACAATGCTCCATGACCCCTGTCATCAAAATGCTTTATGAACCTTGTTATCAGAATGTTCCATGACCCCTGTCATCAAAATGATCCATGACCGTTGTCATCACAATGCTGCATGATACCTTTCATCCCAATTCTCTGTGACCGCTGTCATCACAATGCTCCTGGACAATTTTCATCACAATGCTCCATGGCCCCTGTCATCACAGTGCCCCATAACCGCTGTCATCACAATGCTCCATGACCCTGTCATCACAATGCTGCATGACTCCTGTCATCACATTTTTCCATGGCCTATGTATTCACAATGCACCATGGACCCTATAATCACACTGTTGCATGTTCCCTTTCAACACAATGGTCCATGACCCCTCTCATCACAATGTTCCATGAAAATTGTCATCAAAATGCTCCATGACCCCGGTCACCACAAGGTTCCCTGCCCTTGTCATCACAATGCTCCATGACGCTTGTAATCACAATGGTACATGGCCTTGTCATTACAATGCTCCATGGCCTCTGTCATCACCATGCTCCATGGTCTTTCTCATCACAATGCTCTATGACTCCTGTCATCACAATGCTTGATGACCATTGTCATCACAATGCTCCAAGGCCCGTGTCATCACAATGCCTCATGGTCTTTGTAATCATAATGCTCAATGACCCCTCTCATCACAATGCTCCATGCCGTTGTCATCACAATGCTCCATGGCCCCTGTAATCACAATGCTCCATGCCCTCGTCATCACAATGCTCCAGAGCTCTTGGCATCATAATGCTCCATTCCCGTGTCATCCCATTGCTCAATGACACTTGTCATCAAAATGTTCCTTGGCCTTTGTCATCACAGTGCTCCATGATACCTTTAATCAAAATTCTACATGACCACTGTCATCACAATGCAAGATGACCAATCTCATCACAATGCCCCATGACACGTGTCATCACAATTCGCCTTGGCCCTTGTCATCTCAATGCTGTATGAACCGTGTCATCACTAGGTTCCAGGACCCTTGTCATCAAAATGCTCCATGAACTCTCTTAGCTCAATGTTCCATGGCCTTTGTATTCACAATGCTCCATTGTCCCGATAATCGCGTTGCTCCATGATCTGTGTCAGCACAATATTTCATGACACTTGTCATCTCAATGCTCCATGATCCCTGTAATCAAAATGATCCCTGCCAATGTCATCACAATGTTCCATGTCTCCTGTAATCACAATGCTCCATGCCCATGTCATCACAATGCTCCAGGTATGTTGTCATCACCATGCTTCATGCCCCGTGTCATCACAATGCTCCATGAATCTTGTCTTCACAATGCTCTATGGCCTTTGTCATCACAATGCTCCGTGACCCCTGTCAACACAATGCCTGATGACCCCTGTCATCAAAATGCTAAATGGCACTTGTCATCACAATGCTCTATGTCACCTGTCATCACTCTTCTCCATGTCACTTGTTATCACAATGCTCCATGGCCCCTGTAATCCCAGTACTCCATGACCCCTTTCAATACAATGCCCAATGCTACCTCTCATCACAATTCTCCATGGCATTTGTCATCACGATGCACCATGACACCTGTCATCACAATGCTCCATGACACTTGTCATCACAGCGCTCGATGGCCCTTGTCATCACAATGTTCCTTGGTGCTTTTCATCGCAATGCTCCATGACAACTTTCATCAAATTACTCCAAGATTTGTTTCATCACAATGCTCCATGGCCCTTGTCATTACAAATCCACATGATCCCTTTCATGACAATTCTCCATGGCAACTTACATAAAAATGCTCCATGCCCCTGTCATCACAATGCCCAATGATACCTGTTTTTACAATGATACATGTAGCTTGTCATCACAAGGCTCCATGTCCCTTGTATTCACAATGCCCCATGACCCCTGTCATCACAATGCTCCATGGCCCTTGTCATCACAATGCTCCATGAAACATATCCTCACAATGCTCCAGTACGCCTTTCATCCAAATTCCCCATGGCCACTGTCATCACAATTCTCCATGACCCCTGTCATCGTAATGGTCCATGACCCGCTTCATCTCTATGCTCCATGACACCTGTCATCACAAAGCTCCATGCCCTTGACATCACCAGGCTCCAGAACTCTTGTCATTATGATGCTCCATGTCCGTTTCATCACCATGCTCCATGACACTTGTCATCACAATGCTCCATGGCCCCTCTCATTACTGTGCTCCATAATAACTTTAATCACATTTCTAGATGACCACTGCCATCACAATGCCCCATGACATTGTCATCACAATTCGCCATGACCATTGTCATCACAATGCTCCATGAACCATGTCATCAGAGGGTCCCAGGACACTTGTCATCACAATGATCCATTACCATTTTCATCACAATGCTCCATGACCACTGTCATCTCAATGCTCCAAGGCCTTTGTATTCAAAATGCTCCATGGCCCCTGTAATCACAGTGCTCCATAACACCTTTCATCATAATGCTCCATGACCACTGCCATCTCAATGCCTCATGACGCCTGTCATCACAATTCTCCAAGGCCCCTTTCATCACAATGCTCCATGACACTTGTCATCACATTGCTCCATAACACCTGTCATCACAGTGTTCCCGGCCCATATCATCACAAGGCCCCATGTCCCCTATAATCACAATGCTCCATGCCTTTTTCCTCACAATGCTCCAGAATTCTTGTCATCACAATGTTCCATGACCGTGGCATCACAATGCTCCATGGCCCTTGTCATCACAATGCTCCAGAATTCTTGTCATCACAATGTTCCATGACCGCGTCATCACAATGCTACATGACCCTGGTCTTCACAGTTCTCCATGACCTTTGTCATCACAATGCTCTATGTCGCTTTTCATGACAATTCTCAATGACCACTTTAATCACTATGCTCGCTGACCATTTTCATGACATTTCTCTATTGTCATTACAATTCCCCACGGCCCCTTTCTTCACAATGCTCCATGATGCCTGTCATAAAAATGCTCCATGGCTTTTGTTATCACAATGCTCCAGGACCAGTTTCATCACAATACTCCATCCCCCTTGTCATCACAGTGCACAATGAAACCTTTCATTACAATGTTCCATGACACTTGTCATCACAATGCTCCATGGCCTTTATCGTCACAATGCTCCCAGGTACTTTTCATCACGACGTTCCATGAAAACTTTCATCACATTGCTCCATGACCATTGTCATCACAATAGTCCATACCCTTGTCAACACAATGCTGCCTAATCCCTGTCATCACAATTCTCCATGACTGCTGTCATCACAATAATCCAGGACAAGTTTCATAACAATGCTTCATGCCCCCAGTCATCACAGTGCTCCATGATACCTTTCATCACAATTCCTAGATGATCAATGTCATCACAATGCCCCATGACACCTGTCATACAATTCGCTATGGCCCTTGTCATCACAATACTCGATGAACCGTGTCATCACAGTGTTCCAGGACACATGTCATCACAATGATCCATGACTACTTTCATCACAATGCTCCAATACACCTGTCATCACAAGGCTCCATGGCCCCTGTTATCATATTGCTCCATGATCTCTTTCATCACAATGCTCCATGACCACTGTCATCACCATGCCTCATGACGCCTGTCATCTCAATGCTCCATGGCCCCTTTCATCACAATGCTCCATGAACCCAGTCATCACAATGTTCCCTGACTTTTCATCACAATGCTCCATGGGCCCTGTCATCACAATGCTCCATGCCCTTGTCATCAAAATGCTCCAGAACTCTTGTCATCATAATGCTCCATGCCAATGTCATCAAAATGCCCCATGACACTTGTCATCACAATGCTCCATGGCCTTTGTCATCACAATGTTCCATGGCCGCCGTCATCACAATGCTCCATGCCCTTGTCATCAAAATTCTCCAGAACTCTTGTCATCATAATGCTCCATGCCAATGTCATCAAAATGCCCCTTGACACTTGTCATCACAATGCTCCATGGCCTTTGTCATCACAATGTTCCATGGTCCCTGTAATCACAGTGCTCCCTGATACCTTTCATCACAATTCTAGATGACCACTGTCACCACAATGCCCCATGACTGATGTCATCACAATTCGCATGGTCCCTGTCATCACAATGCTCCATGAACCGTGTCATCACAAGGTTCCAGGACACTTGTCATCACAATGATCCATGATCACTTTCATCACAATGCTCCATGAAACCTGTCATCTCAATGCTCCATAGCCTTTGTATTCACAATGCTCCATGGCCCCTGTAATCACAGTGCTCTATGACCCATTTCATCACAATGCTCCAAGACCGCTGTCATCACAATGCCCCATGACGCCTGCCATCACAAATCTCCAAGGCCTCTCTTACCAGAAAGCTCCATGATGCCTGGCAGCACAATGTTCCAAGATAATTTTCATCACAATGCTCCATGACCCCTGTCATCACAAAGTTCTCTGCCCATATCATCACAATGCTCCATGCCCTTTCATCACAATGCTCCAGAATTCTTGTTATCGCAATGATCCTTGACCGTGTCATTACAATGCTCCATGACCCTTGTCATCACAAAGCTCCATGACCCCTGTCATCACAATGATCCATGACTCCTTTCCTCACAGTGCTCCAGTACCCTTTTCATCATAATGCTCCATGCCATTGTCAGCACAATGCTCCTTGGACCCTGTCATCAAAATGCTCCATCCCCTTTTCATCACAATGCTCCAGATGTCCTATCATTACAATGCTCCATGCCCGTGTCAACACAATGCTCCATGACCCCTGTCATCAAAATGCTTTATGAACCTTGTTATCAGAATGTTCCATGACCCCTGTCATCAAAATGATCCATGACCGTTGTCATCACAATGCTGCATGATACCTTTCATCCCAATTCTCTGTGACCGCTGTCATCACAATGCTCCTGGACAATTTTCATCACGATGCTCCATGGCCCCTGTCATCACAGTGCCCCATAACCGCTGTAATCACAATGCTCCATGACCCTGTCATCACAATGCTGCATGACTCCTGTCATCACATTTTTCCATGGCCTATGTATTCACAATGCACCATGGACCCTATAATCACACTGTTGCATGTTCCCTTTCAACACAATGGTCCATGACCCCTCTCATCACAATGTTCCATGAAAATTGTCATCAAAATGCTCCATGACCCCGGTCACCACAAGGTTCCCTGCCCTTGTCATCACAATGCTCCATGACGCTTGTAATCACAATGGTACATGGCCTTGTCATTACAATGCTCCATGGCCTCTGTCATCACCATGCTCCATGGTCTTTCTCATCACAATGCTCTATGACTCCTGTCATCACAATGCTTGATGACCATTGTCATCACAATGCTCCAAGGCCCGTGTCATCACAATGCCTCATGGTCTTTGTAATCATAATGCTCAATGACCCCTCTCATCACAATGCTCCATGCCGTTGTCATCACAATGCTCCATGGCCCCTGTAATCACAATGCTCCATGCCCTCGTCATCACAATGCTCCAGAGCTCTTGGCATCATAATGCTCCATTCCCGTGTCATCCCATTGCTCAATGACACTTGTCATCAAAATGTTCCTTGGCCTTTGTCATCACAGTGCTCCATGATACCTTTAATCAAAATTCTACATGACCACTGTCATCACAATGCAAGATGACCAATCTCATCACAATGCCCCATGACACGTGTCATCACAATTCGCCTTGGCCCTTGTCATCTCAATGCTGTATGAACCGTGTCATCACTAGGTTCCAGGACCCTTGTCATCAAAATGCTCCATGAACTCTCTTAGCTCAATGTTCCATGGCCTTTGTATTCACAATGCTCCATTGTCCCGATAATCGCGTTGCTCCATGATCTGTGTCAGCACAATATTTCATGACACTTGTCATCTCAATGCTCCATGATCCCTGTAATCAAAATGATCCCTGCCAATGTCATCACAATGTTCCATGTCTCCTGTAATCACAATGCTCCATGCCCATGTCATCACAATGCTCCAGGTATGTTGTCATCACCATGCTTCATGCCCCGTGTCATCACAATGCTCCATGAATCTTGTCTTCACAATGCTCTATGGCCTTTGTCATCACAATGCTCTGTGACCCCTGTCAACACAATGCCTGATGACCCCTGTCATCAAAATGCTAAATGGCACTTGTCATCACAATGCTCTATGTCACCTGTCATCACTCTTCTCCATGTCACTTGTTATCACAATGCTCCATGGCCCCTGTAATCCCAGTACTCCATGACCCCTTTCAATACAATGCCCAATGCTACCTCTCATCACAATTCTCCATGGCATTTGTCATCACGATGCACCATGACACCTGTCATCACAATGCTCCATGACACTTGTCATCACAGCGCTCGATGGCCCTTGTCATCACAATGTTCCTTGGTGCTTTTCATCGCAATGCTCCATGACAACTTTCATCAAATTACTCCAAGATTTGTTTCATCACAATGCTCCATGGCCCTTGTCATTACAAATCCACATGATCCCTTTCATGACAATTCTCCATGGCAACTTACATAAAAATGCTCCATGCCCCTGTCATCACAATGCCCAATGATACCTGTTTTTACAATGATCCATGTCCCTTGTCATCACAAGGCTCCATGTCCCTTGTATTCACAATGCCCCATGACCCCTGTCATCACAATGCTCCATGGCCCTTGTCATCACAATGCTCCATGAAACATTTCCTCACAATGCTCCAGTACGCCTTTCATCCAAATTCCCCATGGCCACTGTCATCACAATTCTCCATGACCCCTGTCATCGTAATGGTCCATGACCCGCTTCATCTCTATGCTCCATGACACCTGGCATCACAAAGCTCCATGCCCTTGACATCACCAGGCTCCAGAACTCTTGTCATTATGATGCTCCATGTCCGTTTCATCACCATGCTCCATGACACTTGTCATCACAATGCTCCATGGCCCCTCTCATTACTGTGCTCCATAATATCTTTAATCACATTTCTAGATGACCACTGCCATCACAATGCCCCATGACATTGTCATCATAATTCGCCATGACCATTGTCATCACAATGCTCCATGAACCATGTCATCAGAGGGTCCCAGGACACTTGTCATCACAATGATCCATTACCATTTTCATCACAATGCTCCATGACCACTGTCATCTCAATGCTCCAAGGCCTTTGTATTCAAAATGCTCCATGGCCCCTGTAATCACAGTGCTCCATAACACCTTTCATCATAATGCTCCATGACCACTGCCATCTCAATGCCTCATGACGCCTGTCATCACAATTCTCCAAGGCCCCTTTCATCACAATGCTCCATGACACTTGTCATCACATTGCTCCATAACACCTGTCATCACAGTGTTCCCGGCCCATATCATCACAAGGCCCCATGTCCCCTATAATCACAATGCTCCATGCCTTTTTCCTCACAATGCTCCAGAATTCTTGTCATCACAATGTTCCATGACCGTGGCATCACAATGCTCCATGGCCCTTGTCATCACAATGCTCCAGAATTCTTGTCATCACAATGTTCCATGACCGCGTCATCACAATGCTACATGACCCTGGTCTTCACAGTTCTCCATGACCTTTGTCATCACAATGCTCTATGTCGCTTTTCATGACAATTCTCAATGACCACTTTAATCACTATGCTCGCTGACCATTTTCATGACATTTCTCTATTGTCATTACAATTCCCCACGGCCCCTTTCTTCACAATGCTCCATGATGCCTGTCATAAAAATGCTCCATGGCTTTTGTTATCACAATGCTCCAGGACCAGTTTCATCACAATACTCCATCCCCCTTGTCATCACAGTGCACAATGAAACCTTTCATTACAATGTTCCATGAAACTTGTCATCACAATGCTCCATGGCCTTTATCGTCACAATGCTCCCAGGTACTTTTCATCACGACGTTCCATGAAAACTTTCATCACATTGCTCCATGACCATTGTCATCACAATAGTCCATACCCTTGTCAACACAATGCTGCCTAATCCCTGTCATCACAATTCTCCATGACTGCTGTCATCACAATAATCCAGGACAAGTTTCATAACAATGCTTCATGCCCCCAGTCATCACAGTGCTCCATGATACCTTTCATCACAATTCCTAGATGATCAATGTCATCACAATGCCCCATGACACCTGTCATACAATTCGCTATGGCCCTTGTCATCACAATACTCGATGAACCGTGTCATCACAGTGTTCCAGGACACATGTCATCACAATGATCCATGACTACTTTCATCACAATGCTCCAATACACCTGTCATCACAAGGCTCCATGGCCCCTGTTATCATATTGCTCCATGATCTCTTTCATCACAATGCTCCATGACCACTGTCATCACCATGCCTCATGACGCCTGTCATCTCAATGCTCCATGGCCCCTTTCATCACAATGCTCCATGAACCCAGTCATCACAATGTTCCCTGACTTTTCATCACAATGCTCCATGGGCCCTGTCATCACAATGCTCCATGCCCTTGTCATCAAAATGCTCCAGAACTCTTGTCATCATAATGCTCCATGCCAATGTCATCAAAATGCCCCATGACACTTGTCATCACAATGCTCCATGGCCTTTGTCATCACAATGTTCCATGGCCGCCGTCATCACAATGCTCCATGCCCTTGTCATCAAAATTCTCCAGAACTCTTGTCATCATAATGCTCCATGCCAATGTCATCAAAATGCCCCTTGACACTTGTCATCACAATGCTCCATGGCCTTTGTCATCACAATGTTCCATGGTCCCTGTAATCACAGTGCTCCCTGATACCTTTCATCACAATTCTAGATGACCACTGTCACCACAATGCCCCATGACTGATGTCATCACAATTCGCATGGTCCCTGTCATCACAATGCTCCATGAACCGTGTCATCACAAGGTTCCAGGACACTTGTCATCACAATGATCCATGATCACTTTCATCACAATGCTCCATGAAACCTGTCATCTCAATGCTCCATAGCCTTTGTATTCACAATGCTCCATGGCCCCTGTAATCACAGTGCTCTATGACCCATTTCATCACAATGCTCCAAGACCGCTGTCATCACAATGCCCCATGACGCCTGCCATCACAAATCTCCAAGGCCTCTCTTACCAGAAAGCTCCATGATGCCTGGCAGCACAATGTTCCAAGATAATTTTCATCACAATGCTCCATGACCCCTGTCATCACAAAGTTCTCTGCCCATATCATCACAATGCTCCATGCCCTTTCATCACAATGCTCCAGATTACTTGTTATCGCAATGATCCTTGACCGTGTCATTACAATGCTCCATGACCCTTGTCATCACAAAGCTCCATGACCCCTGTCATCACAATGATCCATGACTCCTTTCCTCACAGTGCTCCAGTACCCTTTTCATCATAATGCTCCATGCCATTGTCAGCACAATGCTCCTTGGACCCTGTCATCAAAATGCTCCATCCCCTTTTCATCACAATGCTCCTGATGTCCTATCATTACAATGCTCCATGCCCGTGTCAACACAATGCTCCATGAGCCCTGTCATCAAAATGCTTTATGAACCTTGTTATCAGAATGTTCCATGACCCCTGTCATCAAAATGATCCATGACCGTTGTCATCACAATGCTGCATGATACCTTTCATCCCAATTCTCTGTGACCGCTGTCATCACAATGCTCCTGGACAATTTTCATCACAATGCTCCATGGCCCCTGTCATCACAGTGCCCCATAACCGCTGTAATCACAATGCTCCATGACCCTGTCATCACAATGCTGCATGACTCCTGTCATCACATTGTTCCATGGCCTATGTATTCACAATGCACCATGGACCCTATAATCACACTGTTGCATGTTCCCTTTCAACACAATGGTCCATGACCCCTCTCATCACAATGTTCCATGAAAATTGTCATCAAAATGCTCCATGACCCCGGTCACCACAAGGTTCCCTGCCCTTGTCATCACAATGCTCCATGACGCTTGTAATCACAATGGTACATGGCCTTGTCATTACAATGCTCCATGGCCTCTGTCATCACCATGCTCCATGGTCTTTCTCATCACAATGCTCTATGACTCCTGTCATCACAATGCTTGATGACCATTGTCATCACAATGCTCCAAGGCCCGTGTCATCACAATGCCTCATGGTCTTTGTAATCATAATGCTCAATGACCCCTCTCATCACAATGCTCCATGCCGTTGTCATCACAATGCTCCATGGCCCCTGTAATCACAATGCTCCATGCCCTCGTCATCACAATGCTCCAGAGCTCTTGGCATCATAATGCTCCATTCCCGTGTCATCCCATTGCTCAATGACACTTGTCATCAAAATGTTCCTTGGCCTTTGTCATCACAGTGCTCCATGATACCTTTAATCAAAATTCTACATGACCACTGTCATCACAATGCAAGATGACCAATCTCATCACAATGCCCCATGACACGTGTCATCACAATTCGCCTTGGCCCTTGTCATCTCAATGCTGTATGAACCGTGTCATCACTAGGTTCCAGGACCCTTGTCATCAAAATGCTCCATGAACTCTCTTAGCTCAATGTTCCATGGCCTTTGTATTCACAATGCTCCATTGTCCCGATAATCGCGTTGCTCCATGATCTGTGTCAGCACAATATTTCATGACACTTGTCATCTCAATGCTCCATGATCCCTGTAATCAAAATGATCCCTGCCAATGTCATCACAATGTTCCATGTCTCCTGTAATCACAATGCTCCATGCCCATGTCATCACAATGCTCCAGGTATGTTGTCATCACCATGCTTCATGCCCCGTGTCATCACAATGCTCCATGAATCTTGTCTTCACAATGCTCTATGGCCTTTGTCATCACAATGCTCCGTGACCCCTGTCAACACAATGCCTGATGACCCCTGTCATCAAAATGCTAAATGGCACTTGTCATCACAATGCTCTATGTCACCTGTCATCACTCTTCTCCATGTCACTTGTTATCACAATGCTCCATGGCCCCTGTAATCCCAGTACTCCATGACCCCTTTCAATACAATGCCCAATGCTACCTCTCATCACAATTCTCCATGGCATTTGTCATCACGATGCACCATGACACCTGTCATCACAATGCTCCATGACACTTGTCATCACAGCGCTCGATGGCCCTTGTCATCACAATGTTCCTTGGTGCTTTTCATCGCAATGCTCCATGACAACTTTCATCAAATTACTCCAAGATTTGTTTCATCACAATGCTCCATGGCCCTTGTCATTACAAATCCACATGATCCCTTTCATGACAATTCTCCATGGCAACTTACATAAAAATGCTCCATGCCCCTGTCATCACAATGCCCAATGATACCTGTTTTTACAATGATCCATGTCCCTTGTCATCACAAGGCTCCATGTCCCTTGTATTCACAATGCCCCATGACCCCTGTCATCACAATGCTCCATGGCCCTTGTCATCACAATGCTCCATGAAACATTTCCTCACAATGCTCCAGTACGCCTTTCATCCAAATTCCCCATGGCCACTGTCATCACAATTCTCCATGACCCCTGTCATCGTAATGGTCCATGACCCGCTTCATCTCTATGCTCCATGACACCTGTCATCACAAAGCTCCATGCCCTTGACATCACCAGGCTCCAGAACTCTTGTCATTATGATGCTCCATGTCCGTTTCATCACCATGCTCCATGACACTTGTCATCACAATGCTCCATGGCCCCTCTCATTACTGTGCTCCATAATAACTTTAATCACATTTCTAGATGACCACTGCCATCACAATGCCCCACGACATTGTCATCACAATTCGCCATGACCATTGTCATCACAATGCTCCATGAACCATGTCATCAGAGGGTCCCAGGACACTTGTCATCACAATGATCCATTACCATTTTCATCACAATGCTCCATGACCACTGTCATCTCAATGCTCCAAGGCCTTTGTATTCAAAATGCTCCATAGCCCCTGTAATCACAGTGCTCCATAACACCTTTCATCATAATGCTCCATGACCACTGCCATCTCAATGCCTCATGACGCCTGTCATCACAATTCTCCAAGGCCCCTTTCATCACAATGCTCCATGACACTTGTCATCACATTGCTCCATAACACCTGTCATCACAGTGTTCCCGGCCCATATCATCACAAGGCCCCATGTCCCCTATAATCACAATGCTCCATGCCTTTTTCCTCACAATGCTCCAGAATTCTTGTCATCACAATGTTCCATGACCGTGGCATCACAATGCTCCATGGCCCTTGTCATCACAATGCTCCAGAATTCTTGTCATCACAATGTTCCATGACCGCGTCATCACAATGCTACATCACCCTGGTCTTCACAGTTCTCCATGACCTTTGTCATCACAATGCTCTATGTCGCTTTTCATGACAATTCTCAATGACCACTTTAATCACTATGCTCGCTGACCATTTTCATGACATTTCTCTATTGTCATTACAATTCCCCACGGCCCCTTTCTTCACAATGCTCCATGATGCCTGTCATAAAAATGCTCCATGGCTTTTGTTATCACAATGCTCCAGGACCAGTTTCATCACAATACTCCATCCCCCTTGTCATCACAGTGCACAATGAAACCTTTCATTACAATGTTCCATGAAACTTGTCATCACAATGCTCCATGGCCTTTGTCATCACAATGTTCCATGGTCCCTGTAATCACAGTGCTCCCTGATACCTTTCATCACAATTCTAGATGACCACTGTCACCACAATGCCCCATGACTGATGTCATCACAATTCGCATGGTCCCTGTCATCACAATGCTCCATGAACCGTGTCATCACAAGGTTCCAGGACACTTGTCATCACAATGATCCATGATCACTTTCATCACAATGCTCCATGAAACCTGTCATCTCAATGCTCCATAGCCTTTGTATTCACAATGCTCCATGGCCCCTGTAATCACAGTGCTCTATGACCCATTTCATCACAATGCTCCAAGACCGCTGTCATCACAATGCCCCATGACGCCTGCCATCACAAATCTCCAAGGCCTCTCTTACCACAAAGCTCCATGATGCCTGGCAGCACAATGTTCCAAGATAATTTTCATCACAATGCTCCATGACCCCTGTCATCACAAAGTTCTCTGCCCATATCATCACAATGCTCCATGCCCTTTCATCACAATGCTCCAGATTACTTGTTATCGCAATGATCCTTGACCGTGTCATTACAATGCTCCATGACCCTTGTCATCACAAAGCTCCATGACCCCTGTCATCACAATGATCCATGACTCCTTTCCTCACAGTGCTCCAGTACCCTTTTCATCATAATGCTCCATGCCATTGTCAGCACAATGCTCCTTGGACCCTGTCATCAAAATGCTCCATCCCCTTTTCATCACAATGCTCCTGATGTCCTATCATTACAATGCTCCATGCCCGTGTCAACACAATGCTCCATGAGCCCTGTCATCAAAATGCTTTATGAACCTTGTTATCAGAATGTTCCATGACCCCTGTCATCAAAATGATCCATGACCGTTGTCATCACAATGCTGCATGATACCTTTCATCCCAATTCTCTGTGACCGCTGTCATCACAATGCTCCTGGACAATTTTCATCACAATGCTCCATGGCCCCTGTCATCACAGTGCCCCATAACCACTGTAATCACAATGCTCCATGACCCTGTCATCACAATGCTGCATGACTCCTGTCATCACATTTTTCCATGGCCTATGTATTCACAATGCACCATGGACCCTATAATCACACTGTTGCATGTTCCCTTTCAACACAATGGTCCATGACCCCTCTCATCACAATGTTCCATGAAAATTGTCATCAAAATGCTCCATGACCCCGGTCACCACAAGGTTCCCTGCCCTTGTCATCACAATGCTCCATGACGCTTGTAATCACAATGGTACATGGCCTTGTCATTACAATGCTCCATGGCCTCTGTCATCACCATGCTCCATGGTCTTTCTCATCACAATGCTCTATGACTCCTGTCATCACAATGCTTGATGACCATTGTCATCACAATGCTCCAAGGCCCGTGTCATCACAATGCCTCATGGTCTTTGTAATCATAATGCTCAATGACCCCTCTCATCACAATGCTCCATGCCGTTGTCATCACAATGCTCCATGGCCCCTGTAATCACAATGCTCCATGCCCTCGTCATCACAATGCTCCAGAGCTCTTGGCATCATAATGCTCCATTCCCGTGTCATCCCATTGCTCAATGACACTTGTCATCAAAATGTTCCTTGGCCTTTGTCATCACAGTGCTCCATGATACCTTTAATCAAAATTCTACATGACCACTGTCATCACAATGCAAGATGACCAATCTCATCACAATGCCCCATGACACGTGTCATCACAATTTGCCTTGGCCCTTGTCATCTCAATGCTGTATGAACCGTGTCATCACTAGGTTCCAGGACCCTTGTCATCAAAATGCTCCATGAACTCTCTTAGCTCAATGTTCCATGGCCTTTGTATTCACAATGCTCCATTGTCCCGATAATCGCGTTGCTCCATGATCTGTGTCAGCACAATATTTCATGACACTTGTCATCTCAATGCTCCATGATCCCTGTAATCAAAATGATCCCTGCCAATGTCATCACAATGTTCCATGTCTCCTGTAATCACAATGCTCCATGCCCATGTCATCACAATGCTCCAGGTATGTTGTCATCACCATGCTTCATGCCCCGTGTCATCACAATGCTCCATGAATCTTGTCTTCACAATGCTCTATGGCCTTTGTCATCACAATGCTCCGTGACCCCTGTCAACACAATGCCTGATGACCCCTGTCATCAAAATGCTAAATGGCACTTGTCATCACAATGCTCTATGTCACCTGTCATCACTCTTCTCCATGTCACTTGTTATCACAATGCTCCATGGCCCCTGTAATCCCAGTACTCCATGACCCCTTTCAATACAATGCCCAATGCTACCTCTCATCACAATTCTCCATGGCATTTGTCATCACGATGCACCATGACACCTGTCATCACAATGCTCCATGACACTTGTCATCACAGCGCTCGATGGCCCTTGTCATCACAATGTTCCTTGGTGCTTTTCATCGCAATGCTCCATGACAACTTTCATCAAATTACTCCAAGATTTGTTTCATCACAATGCTCCATGGCCCTTGTCATTACAAATCCACATGATCCCTTTCATGACAATTCTCCATGGCAACTTACATAAAAATGCTCCATGCCCCTGTCATCACAATGCCCAATGATACCTGTTTTTACAATGATCCATGTCCCTTGTCATCACAAGGCTCCATGTCCCTTGTATTCACAATGCCCCATGACCCCTGTCATCACAATGCTCCATGGCCCTTGTCATCACAATGCTCCATGAAACATTTCCTCACAATGCTCCAGTACGCCTTTCATCCAAATTCCCCATGGCCACTGTCATCACAATTCTCCATGACCCCTGTCATCGTAATGGTCCATGACCCGCTTCATCTCTATGCTCCATGACACCTGTCATCACAAAGCTCCATGCCCTTGACATCACCAGGCTCCAGAACTCTTGTCATTATGATGCTCCATGTCCGTTTCATCACCATGCTCCATGACACTTGTCATCACAATGCTCCATGGCCCCTCTCATTACTGTGCTCCATAATAACTTTAATCACATTTCTAGATGACCACTGCCATCACAATGCCCCATGACATTGTCATCACAATTCGCCATGACCATTGTCATCACAATGCTCCATGAACCATGTCATCAGAGGGTCCCAGGACACTTGTCATCACAATGATCCATTACCATTTTCATCACAATGCTCCATGACCACTGTCATCTCAATGCTCCAAGGCCTTTGTATTCAAAATGCTCCATGGCCCCTGTAATCACAGTGCTCCATAACACCTTTCATCATAATGCTCCATGACCACTGCCATCTCAATGCCTCATGACGCCTGTCATCACAATTCTCCAAGGCCCCTTTCATCACAATGCTCCATGACACTTGTCATCACATTGCTCCATAACACCTGTCATCACAGTGTTCCCGGCCCATATCATCACAAGGCCCCATGTCCCCTATAATCACAATGCTCCATGCCTTTTTCCTCACAATGCTCCAGAATTCTTGTCATCACAATGTTCCATGACTGTGGCATCACAATGCTCCATGGCCCTTGTCATCACAATGCTCCAGAATTCTTGTCATCACAATGTTCCATGACCGCGTCATCACAATGCTACATGACCCTGGTCTTCACAGTTCTCCATGACCTTTGTCATCACAATGCTCTATGTCGCTTTTCATGACAATTCTCAATGACCACTTTAATCACTATGCTCGCTGACCATTTTCATGACATTTCTCTATTGTCATTACAATTCCCCACGGCCCCTTTCTTCACAATGCTCCATGATGCCTGTCATAAAAATGCTCCATGGCTTTTGTTATCACAATGCTCCAGGACCAGTTTCATCACAATACTCCATCCCCCTTGTCATCACAGTGCACAATGAAACCTTTCATTACAATGTTCCATGAAACTTGTCATCACAATGCTCCATGGCCTTTATCGTCACAATGCTCCCAGGTACTTTTCATCACGACGTTCCATGAAAACTTTCATCACATTGCTCCATGACCATTGTCATCACAATAGTCCATACCCTTGTCAACACAATGCTGCCTAATCCCTGTCATCACAATTCTCCATGACTGCTGTCATCACAATAATCCAGGACAAGTTTCATAACAATGCTTCATGCCCCCAGTCATCACAGTGCTCCATGATACCTTTCATCACAATTCCTAGATGATCAATGTCATCACAATGCCCCATGACACCTGTCATACAATTCGCTATGGCCCTTGTCATCACAATACTCGATGAACCGTGTCATCACAGTGTTCCAGGACACATGTCATCACAATGATCCATGACTACTTTCATCACAATGCTCCAATACACCTGTCATCACAAGGCTCCATGGCCCCTGTTATCATATTGCTCCATGATCTCTTTCATCACAATGCTCCATGACCACTGTCATCACCATGCCTCATGACGCCTGTCATCTCAATGCTCCATGGCCCCTTTCATCACAATGCTCCATGAACCCAGTCATCACAATGTTCCCTGACTTTTCATCACAATGCTCCATGGGCCCTGTCATCACAATGCTCCATGCCCTTGTCATCAAAATGCTCCAGAACTCTTGTCATCATAATGCTCCATGCCAATGTCATCAAAATGCCCCATGACACTTGTCATCACAATGCTCCATGGCCTTTGTCATCACAATGTTCCATGGCCGCTGTCATCACAATGCTCCATGCCCTTGTCATCAAAATTCTCCAGAACTCTTGTCATCATAATGCTCCATGCCAATGTCATCAAAATGCCCCTTGACACTTGTCATCACAATGCTCCATGGCCTTTGTCATCACAATGTTCCATGGTCCCTGTAATCACAGTGCTCCCTGATACCTTTCATCACAATTCTAGATGACCACTGTCACCACAATGCCCCATGACTGATGTCATCACAATTCGCATGGTCCCTGTCATCACAATGCTCCATGAACCGTGTCATCACAAGGTTCCAGGACACTTGTCATCACAATGATCCATGATCACTTTCATCACAATGCTCCATGAAACCTGTCATCTCAATGCTCCATAGCCTTTGTATTCACAATGCTCCATGGCCCCTGTAATCACAGTGCTCTATGACCCATTTCATCACAATGCTCCAAGACCGCTGTCATCACAATGCCCCATGACGCCTGCCATCACAAATCTCCAAGGCCTCTCTTACCAGAAAGCTCCATGATGCCTGGCAGCACAATGTTCCAAGATAATTTTCATCACAATGCTCCATGACCCCTGTCATCACAAAGTTCTCTGCCCATATCATCACAATGCTCCATGCCCTTTCATCACAATGCTCCAGAATTCTTGTTATCGCAATGATCCTTGACCGTGTCATTACAATGCTCCATGACCCTTGTCATCACAAAGCTCCATGACCCCTGTCATCACAATGATCCATGACTCCTTTCCTCACAGTGCTCCAGTACCCTTTTCATCATAATGCTCCATGCCATTGTCAGCACAATGCTCCTTGGACCCTGTCATCAAAATGCTCCATCCCCTTTTCATCACAATGCTCCAGATGTCCTATCATTACAATGCTCCATGCCCGTGTCAACACAATGCTCCATGACCCCTGTCATCAAAATGCTTTATGAACCTTGTTATCAGAATGTTCCATGACCCCTGTCATCAAAATGATCCATGACCGTTGTCATCACAATGCTGCATGATACCTTTCATCCCAATTCTCTGTGACCGCTGTCATCACAATGCTCCTGGACAATTTTCATCACAATGCTCCATGGCCCCTGTCATCACAGTGCCCCATAACCGCTGTAATCACAATGCTCCATGACCCTGTCATCACAATGCTGCATGACTCCTGTCATCACATTTTTCCATGGCCTATGTATTCACAATGCACCATGGACCCTATAATCACACTGTTGCATGTTCCCTTTCAACACAATGGTCCATGACCCCTCTCATCACAATGTTCCATGAAAATTGTCATCAAAATGCTCCATGACCCCGGTCACCACAAGGTTCCCTGCCCTTGTCATCACAATGCTCCATGACGCTTGTAATCACAATGGTACATGGCCTTGTCATTACAATGCTCCATGGCCTCTGTCATCACCATGCTCCATGGTCTTTCTCATCACAATGCTCTATGACTCCTGTCATCACAATGCTTGATGACCATTGTCATCACAATGCTCCAAGGCCCGTGTCATCACAATGCCTCATGGTCTTTGTAATCATAATGCTCAATGACCCCTCTCATCACAATGCTCCATGCCGTTGTCATCACAATGCTCCATGGCCCCTGTAATCACAATGCTCCATGCCCTCGTCATCACAATGCTCCAGAGCTCTTGGCATCATAATGCTCCATTCCCGTGTCATCCCATTGCTCAATGACACTTGTCATCAAAATGTTCCTTGGCCTTTGTCATCACAGTGCTCCATGATACCTTTAATCAAAATTCTACATGACCACTGTCATCACAATGCAAGATGACCAATCTCATCACAATGCCCCATGACACGTGTCATCACAATTCGCCTTGGCCCTTGTCATCTCAATGCTGTATGAACCGTGTCATCACTAGGTTCCAGGACCCTTGTCATCAAAATGCTCCATGAACTCTCTTAGCTCAATGTTCCATGGCCTTTGTATTCACAATGCTCCATTGTCCCGATAATCGCGTTGCTCCATGATCTGTGTCAGCACAATATTTCATGACACTTGTCATCTCAATGCTCCATGATCCCTGTAATCAAAATGATCCCTGCCAATGTCATCACAATGTTCCATGTCTCCTGTAATCACAATGCTCCATGCCCATGTCATCACAATGCTCCAGGTATGTTGTCATCACCATGCTTCATGCCCCGTGTCATCACAATGCTCCATGAATCTTGTCTTCACAATGCTCTATGGCCTTTGTCATCACAATGCTCCGTGACCCCTGTCAACACAATGCCTGATGACCCCTGTCATCAAAATGCTAAATGGCACTTGTCATCACAATGCTCTATGTCACCTGTCATCACTCTTCTCCATGTCACTTGTTATCACAATGCTCCATGGCCCCTGTAATCCCAGTACTCCATGACCCCTTTCAATACAATGCCCAATGCTACCTCTCATCACAATTCTCCATGGCATTTGTCATCACGATGCACCATGACACCTGTCATCACAATGCTCCATGACACTTGTCATCACAGCGCTCGATGGCCCTTGTCATCACAATGTTCCTTGGTGCTTTTCATCGCAATGCTCCATGACAACTTTCATCAAATTACTCCAAGATTTGTTTCATCACAATGCTCCATGGCCCTTGTCATTACAAATCCACATGATCCCTTTCATGACAATTCTCCATGGCAACTTACATAAAAATGCTCCATGCCCCTGTCATCACAATGCCCAATGATACCTGTTTTTACAATGATCCATGTCCCTTGTCATCACAAGGCTCCATGTCCCTTGTATTCACAATGCCCCATGACCCCTGTCATCACAATGCTCCATGGCCCTTGTCATCACAATGCTCCATGAAACATTTCCTCACAATGCTCCAGTACGCCTTTCATCCAAATTCCCCATGGCCACTGTCATCACAATTCTCCATGACCCCTGTCATCGTAATGGTCCATGACCCGCTTCATCTCTATGCTCCATGACACCTGGCATCACAAAGCTCCATGCCCTTGACATCACCAGGCTCCAGAACTCTTGTCATTATGATGCTCCATGTCCGTTTCATCACCATGCTCCATGACACTTGTCATCACAATGCTCCATGGCCCCTCTCATTACTGTGCTCCATAATAACTTTAATCACATTTCTAGATGACCACTGCCATCACAATGCCCCATGACATTGTCATCACAATTCGCCATGACCATTGTCATCACAATGCTCCATGAACCATGTCATCAGAGGGTCCCAGGACACTTGTCATCACAATGATCCATTACCATTTTCATCACAATGCTCCATGACCACTGTCATCTCAATGCTCCAAGGCCTTTGTATTCAAAATGCTCCATGGCCCCTGTAATCACAGTGCTCCATAACACCTTTCATCATAATGCTCCATGACCACTGCCATCTCAATGCCTCATGACGCCTGTCATCACAATTCTCCAAGGCCCCTTTCATCACAATGCTCCATGACACTTGTCATCACATTGCTCCATAACACCTGTCATCACAGTGTTCCCGGCCCATATCATCACAAGGCCCCATGTCCCCTATAATCACAATGCTCCATGCCTTTTTCCTCACAATGCTCCAGAATTCTTGTCATCACAATGTTCCATGACTGTGGCATCACAATGCTCCATGGCCCTTGTCATCACAATGCTCCAGAATTCTTGTCATCACAATGTTCCATGACCGCGTCATCACAATGCTACATGACCCTGGTCTTCACAGTTCTCCATGACCTTTGTCATCACAATGCTCTATGTCGCTTTTCATGACAATTCTCAATGACCACTTTAATCACTATGCTCGCTGACCATTTTCATGACATTTCTCTATTGTCATTACAATTCCCCACGGCCCCTTTCTTCACAATGCTCCATGATGCCTGTCATAAAAATGCTCCATGGCTTTTGTTATCACAATGCTCCAGGACCAGTTTCATCACAATACTCCATCCCCCTTGTCATCACAGTGCACAATGAAACCTTTCATTACAATGTTCCATGAAACTTGTCATCACAATGCTCCATGGCCTTTATCGTCACAATGCTCCCAGGTACTTTTCATCACGACGTTCCATGAAAACTTTCATCACATGGCTCCATGACCATTGTCATCACAATAGTCCATACCCTTGTCAACACAATGCTGCCTAATCCCTGTCATCACAATTCTCCATGACTGCTGTCATCACAATAATCCAGGACAAGTTTCATAACAATGCTTCATGCCCCCAGTCATCACAGTGCTCCATGATACCTTTCATCACAATTCCTAGATGATCAATGTCATCACAATGCCCCATGACACCTGTCATACAATTCGCTATGGCCCTTGTCATCACAATACTCGATGAACCGTGTCATCACAGTGTTCCAGGACACATGTCATCACAATGATCCATGACTACTTTCATCACAATGCTCCAATACACCTGTCATCACAAGGCTCCATGGCCCCTGTTATCATATTGCTCCATGATCTCTTTCATCACAATGCTCCATGACCACTGTCATCACCATGCCTCATGACGCCTGTCATCTCAATGCTCCATGGCCCCTTTCATCACAATGCTCCATGAACCCAGTCATCACAATGTTCCCTGACTTTTCATCACAATGCTCCATGGGCCCTGTCATCACAATGCTCCATGCCCTTGTCATCAAAATGCTCCAGAACTCTTGTCATCATAATGCTCCATGCCAATGTCATCAAAATGCCCCATGACACTTGTCATCACAATGCTCCATGGCCTTTGTCATCACAATGTTCCATGGCCGCTGTCATCACAATGCTCCATGCCCTTGTCATCAAAATTCTCCAGAACTCTTGTCATCATAATGCTCCATGCCAATGTCATCAAAATGCCCCTTGACACTTGTCATCACAATGCTCCATGGCCTTTGTCATCACAATGTTCCATGGTCCCTGTAATCACAGTGCTCCCTGATACCTTTCATCACAATTCTAGATGACCACTGTCACCACAATGCCCCATGACTGATGTCATCACAATTCGCATGGTCCCTGTCATCACAATGCTCCATGAACCGTGTCATCACAAGGTTCCAGGACACTTGTCATCACAATGATCCATGATCACTTTCATCACAATGCTCCATGAAACCTGTCATCTCAATGCTCCATAGCCTTTGTATTCACAATGCTCCATGGCCCCTGTAATCACAGTGCTCTATGACCCATTTCATCACAATGCTCCAAGACCGCTGTCATCACAATGCCCCATGACGCCTGCCATCACAAATCTCCAAGGCCTCTCTTACCAGAAAGCTCCATGATGCCTGGCAGCACAATGTTCCAAGATAATTTTCATCACAATGCTCCATGACCCCTGTCATCACAAAGTTCTCTGCCCATATCATCACAATGCTCCATGCCCTTTCATCACAATGCTCCAGAATTCTTGTTATCGCAATGATCCTTGACCGTGTCATTACAATGCTCCATGACCCTTGTCATCACAAAGCTCCATGACCCCTGTCATCACAATGATCCATGACTCCTTTCCTCACAGTGCTCCAGTACCCTTTTCATCATAATGCTCCATGCCATTGTCAGCACAATGCTCCTTGGACCCTGTCATCAAAATGCTCCATCCCCTTTTCATCACAATGCTCCAGATGTCCTATCATTACAATGCTCCATGCCCGTGTCAACACAATGCTCCATGACCCCTGTCATCAAAATGCTTTATGAACCTTGTTATCAGAATGTTCCATGACCCCTGTCATCAAAATGATCCATGACCGTTGTCATCACAATGCTGCATGATACCTTTCATCCCAATTCTCTGTGACCGCTGTCATCACAATGCTCCTGGACAATTTTCATCACAATGCTCCATGGCCCCTGTCATCACAGTGCCCCATAACCGCTGTAATCACAATGCTCCATGACCCTGTCATCACAATGCTGCATGACTCCTGTCATCACATTTTTCCATGGCCTATGTATTCACAATGCACCATGGACCCTATAATCACACTGTTGCATGTTCCCTTTCAACACAATGGTCCATGACCCCTCTCATCACAATGTTCCATGAAAATTGTCATCAAAATGCTCCATGACCCCGGTCACCACAAGGTTCCCTGCCCTTGTCATCACAATGCTCCATGACGCTTGTAATCACAATGGTACATGGCCTTGTCATTACAATGCTCCATGGCCTCTGTCATCACCATGCTCCATGGTCTTTCTCATCACAATGCTCTATGACTCCTGTCATCACAATGCTTGATGACCATTGTCATCACAATGCTCCAAGGCCCGTGTCATCACAATGCCTCATGGTCTTTGTAATCATAATGCTCAATGACCCCTCTCATCACAATGCTCCATGCCGTTGTCATCACAATGCTCCATGGCCCCTGTAATCACAATGCTCCATGCCCTCGTCATCACAATGCTCCAGAGCTCTTGGCATCATAATGCTCCATTCCCGTGTCATCCCATTGCTCAATGACACTTGTCATCAAAATGTTCCTTGGCCTTTGTCATCACAGTGCTCCATGATACCTTTAATCAAAATTCTACATGACCACTGTCATCACAATGCAAGATGACCAATCTCATCACAATGCCCCATGACACGTGTCATCACAATTCGCCTTGGCCCTTGTCATCTCAATGCTGTATGAACCGTGTCATCACTAGGTTCCAGGACCCTTGTCATCAAAATGCTCCATGAACTCTCTTAGCTCAATGTTCCATGGCCTTTGTATTCACAATGCTCCATTGTCCCGATAATCGCGTTGCTCCATGATCTGTGTCAGCACAATATTTCATGACACTTGTCATCTCAATGCTCCATGATCCCTGTAATCAAAATGATCCCTGCCAATGTCATCACAATGTTCCATGTCTCCTGTAATCACAATGCTCCATGCCCATGTCATCACAATGCTCCAGGTATGTTGTCATCACCATGCTTCATGCCCCGTGTCATCACAATGCTCCATGAATCTTGTCTTCACAATGCTCTATGGCCTTTGTCATCACAATGCTCCGTGACCCCTGTCAACACAATGCCTGATGACCCCTGTCATCAAAATGCTAAATGGCACTTGTCATCACAATGCTCTATGTCACCTGTCATCACTCTTCTCCATGTCACTTGTTATCACAATGCTCCATGGCCCCTGTAATCCCAGTACTCCATGACCCCTTTCAATACAATGCCCAATGCTACCTCTCATCACAATTCTCCATGGCATTTGTCATCACGATGCACCATGACACCTGTCATCACAATGCTCCATGACACTTGTCATCACAGCGCTCGATGGCCCTTGTCATCACAATGTTCCTTGGTGCTTTTCATCGCAATGCTCCATGACAACTTTCATCAAATTACTCCAAGATTTGTTTCATCACAATGCTCCATGGCCCTTGTCATTACAAATCCACATGATCCCTTTCATGACAATTCTCCATGGCAACTTACATAAAAATGCTCCATGCCCCTGTCATCACAATGCCCAATGATACCTGTTTTTACAATGATCCATGTCCCTTGTCATCACAAGGCTCCATGTCCCTTGTATTCACAATGCCCCATGACCCCTGTCATCACAATGCTCCATGGCCCTTGTCATCACAATGCTCCATGAAACATTTCCTCACAATGCTCCAGTACGCCTTTCATCCAAATTCCCCATGGCCACTGTCATCACAATTCTCCATGACCCCTGTCATCGTAATGGTCCATGACCCGCTTCATCTCTATGCTCCATGACACCTGTCATCACAAAGCTCCATGCCCTTGACATCACCAGGCTCCAGAACTCTTGTCATTATGATGCTCCATGTCCGTTTCATCACCATGCTCCATGACACTTGTCATCACAATGCTCCATGGCCCCTCTCATTACTGTGCTCCATAATAACTTTAATCACATTTCTAGATGACCACTGCCATCACAATGCCCCATGACATTGTCATCACAATTCGCCATGACCATTGTCATCACAATGCTCCATGAACCATGTCATCAGAGGGTCCCAGGACACTTGTCATCACAATGATCCATTACCATTTTCATCACAATGCTCCATGACCACTGTCATCTCAATGCTCCAAGGCCTTTGTATTCAAAATGCTCCATGGCCCCTGTAATCACAGTGCTCCATAACACCTTTCATCATAATGCTCCATGACCACTGCCATCTCAATGCCTCATGACGCCTGTCATCACAATTCTCCAAGGCCCCTTTCATCACAATGCTCCATGACACTTGTCATCACATTGCTCCATAACACCTGTCATCACAGTGTTCCCGGCCCATATCATCACAAGGCCCCATGTCCCCTATAATCACAATGCTCCATGCCTTTTTCCTCACAATGCTCCAGAATTCTTGTCATCACAATGTTCCATGACTGTGGCATCACAATGCTCCATGGCCCTTGTCATCACAATGCTCCAGAATTCTTGTCATCACAATGTTCCATGACCGCGTCATCACAATGCTACATGACCCTGGTCTTCACAGTTCTCCATGACCTTTGTCATCACAATGCTCTATGTCGCTTTTCATGACAATTCTCAATGACCACTTTAATCACTATGCTCGCTGACCATTTTCATGACATTTCTCTATTGTCATTACAATTCCCCACGGCCCCTTTCTTCACAATGCTCCATGATGCCTGTCATAAAAATGCTCCATGGCTTTTGTTATCACAATGCTCCAGGACCAGTTTCATCACAATACTCCATCCCCCTTGTCATCACAGTGCACAATGAAACCTTTCATTACAATGTTCCATGAAACTTGTCATCACAATGCTCCATGGCCTTTATCGTCACAATGCTCCCAGGTACTTTTCATCACGACGTTCCATGAAAACTTTCATCACATTGCTCCATGACCATTGTCATCACAATAGTCCATACCCTTGTCAACACAATGCTGCCTAATCCCTGTCATCACAATTCTCCATGACTGCTGTCATCACAATAATCCAGGACAAGTTTCATAACAATGCTTCATGCCCCCAGTCATCACAGTGCTCCATGATACCTTTCATCACAATTCCTAGATGATCAATGTCATCACAATGCCCCATGACACCTGTCATACAATTCGCTATGGCCCTTGTCATCACAATACTCGATGAACCGTGTCATCACAGTGTTCCAGGACACATGTCATCACAATGATCCATGACTACTTTCATCACAATGCTCCAATACACCTGTCATCACAAGGCTCCATGGCCCCTGTTATCATATTGCTCCATGATCTCTTTCATCACAATGCTCCATGACCACTGTCATCACCATGCCTCATGACGCCTGTCATCTCAATGCTCCATGGCCCCTTTCATCACAATGCTCCATGAACCCAGTCATCACAATGTTCCCTGACTTTTCATCACAATGCTCCATGGGCCCTGTCATCACAATGCTCCATGCCCTTGTCATCAAAATGCTCCAGAACTCTTGTCATCATAATGCTCCATGCCAATGTCATCAAAATGCCCCATGACACTTGTCATCACAATGCTCCATGGCCTTTGTCATCACAATGTTCCATGGCCGCTGTCATCACAATGCTCCATGCCCTTGTCATCAAAATTCTCCAGAACTCTTGTCATCATAATGCTCCATGCCAATGTCATCAAAATGCCCCTTGACACTTGTCATCACAATGCTCCATGGCCTTTGTCATCACAATGTTCCATGGTCCCTGTAATCACAGTGCTCCCTGATACCTTTCATCACAATTCTAGATGACCACTGTCACCACAATGCCCCATGACTGATGTCATCACAATTTGCATGGTCCTTGTCATCACAATGCTCCATGAACCGTGTCATCACAAGGTTCCAGGACACTTGTCATCACAATGATCCATGATCACTTTCATCACAATGCTCCATGAAACCTGTCATCTCAATGCTCCATAGCCTTTGTATTCACAATGCTCCATGGCCCCTGTAATCACAGTGCTCTATGACCCATTTCATCACAATGCTCCAAGACCGCTGTCATCACAATGCCCCATGACGCCTGCCATCACAAATCTCCAAGGCCTCTCTTACCAGAAAGCTCCATGATGCCTGGCAGCACAATGTTCCAAGATAATTTTAATCACAATGCTCCATGACCCCTGTCATCACAAAGTTCTCTGCCCATATCATCACAATGCTCCATGCCCTTTCATCACAATGCTCCAGAATTCTTGTTATCGCAATGATCCTTGACCGTGTCATTACAATGCTCCATGACCCTTGTCATCACAAAGCTCCATGACCCCTGTCATCACAATGATCCATGACTCCTTTCCTCACAGTGCTCCAGTACCCTTTTCATCATAATGCTCCATGCCATTGTCAGCACAATGCTCCTTGGACCCTGTCATCAAAATGCTCCATCCCCTTTTCATCACAATGCTCCAGATGTCCTATCATTACAATGCTCCATGCCCGTGTCAACACAATGCTCCATGACCCCTGTCATCAAAATGCTTTATGAACCTTGTTATCAGAATGTTCCATGACCCCTGTCATCAAAATGATCCATGACCGTTGTCATCACAATGCTGCATGATACCTTTCATCCCAATTCTCTGTGACCGCTGTCATCACAATGCTCCTGGACAATTTTCATCACAATGCTCCATGGCCCCTGTCATCACAGTGCCCCATAACCGCTGTCATCACAATGCTCCATGACCCTGTCATCACAATGCTGCATGACTCCTGTCATCACATTTTTCCATGGCCTATGTATTCACAATGCACCATGGACCCTATAATCACACTGTTGCATGTTCCCTTTCAACACAATGGTCCATGACCCCTCTCATCACAATGTTCCATGAAAATTGTCATCAAAATGCTCCATGACCCCGGTCACCACAAGGTTCCCTGCCCTTGTCATCACAATGCTCCATGACGCTTGTAATCACAATGGTACATGGCCTTGTCATTACAATGCTCCATGGCCTCTGTCATCACCATGCTCCATGGTCTTTCTCATCACAATGCTCTATGACTCCTGTCATCACAATGCTTGATGACCATTGTCATCACAATGCTCCAAGGCCCGTGTCATCACAATGCCTCATGGTCTTTGTAATCATAATGCTCAATGACCCCTCTCATCACAATGCTCCATGCCGTTGTCATCACAATGCTCCATGGCCCCTGTAATCACAATGCTCCATGCCCTCGTCATCACAATGCTCCAGAGCTCTTGGCATCATAATGCTCCATTCCCGTGTCATCCCATTGCTCAATGACACTTGTCATCAAAATGTTCCTTGGCCTTTGTCATCACAGTGCTCCATGATACCTTTAATCAAAATTCTACATGACCACTGTCATCACAATGCAAGATGACCAATCTCATCACAATGCCCCATGACACGTGTCATCACAATTCGCCTTGGCCCTTGTCATCTCAATGCTGTATGAACCGTGTCATCACTAGGTTCCAGGACCCTTGTCATCAAAATGCTCCATGAACTCTCTTAGCTCAATGTTCCATGGCCTTTGTATTCACAATGCTCCATTGTCCCGATAATCGCGTTGCTCCATGATCTGTGTCAGCACAATATTTCATGACACTTGTCATCTCAATGCTCCATGATCCCTGTAATCAAAATGATCCCTGCCAATGTCATCACAATGTTCCATGTCTCCTGTAATCACAATGCTCCATGCCCATGTCATCACAATGCTCCAGGTATGTTGTCATCACCATGCTTCATGCCCCGTGTCATCACAATGCTCCATGAATCTTGTCTTCACAATGCTCTATGGCCTTTGTCATCACAATGCTCCGTGACCCCTGTCAACACAATGCCTGATGACCCCTGTCATCAAAATGCTAAATGGCACTTGTCATCACAATGCTCTATGTCACCTGTCATCACTCTTCTCCATGTCACTTGTTATCACAATGCTCCATGGCCCCTGTAATCCCAGTACTCCATGACCCCTTTCAATACAATGCCCAATGCTACCTCTCATCACAATTCTCCATGGCATTTGTCATCACGATGCACCATGACACCTGTCATCACAATGCTCCATGACACTTGTCATCACAGCGCTCGATGGCCCTTGTCATCACAATGTTCCTTGGTGCTTTTCATCGCAATGCTCCATGACAACTTTCATCAAATTACTCCAAGATTTGTTTCATCACAATGCTCCATGGCCCTTGTCATTACAAATCCACATGATCCCTTTCATGACAATTCTCCATGGCAACTTACATAAAAATGCTCCATGCCCCTGTCATCACAATGCCCAATGATACCTGTTTTTACAATGATCCATGTCCCTTGTCATCACAAGGCTCCATGTCCCTTGTATTCACAATGCCCCATGACCCCTGTCATCACAATGCTCCATGGCCCTTGTCATCACAATGCTCCATGAAACATTTCCTCACAATGCTCCAGTACGCCTTTCATCCAAATTCCCCATGGCCACTGTCATCACAATTCTCCATGACCCCTGTCATCGTAATGGTCCATGACCCGCTTCATCTCTATGCTCCATGACACCTGTCATCACAAAGCTCCATGCCCTTGACATCACCAGGCTCCAGAACTCTTGTCATTATGATGCTCCATGTCCGTTTCATCACCATGCTCCATGACACTTGTCATCACAATGCTCCATGGCCCCTCTCATTACTGTGCTCCATAATAACTTTAATCACATTTCTAGATGACCACTGCCATCACAATGCCCCATGACATTGTCATCACAATTCGCCATGACCATTGTCATCACAATGCTCCATGAACCATGTCATCAGAGGGTCCCAGGACACTTGTCATCACAATGATCCATTACCATTTTCATCACAATGCTCCATGACCACTGTCATCTCAATGCTCCAAGGCCTTTGTATTCAAAATGCTCCATGGCCCCTGTAATCACAGTGCTCCATAACACCTTTCATCATAATGCTCCATGACCACTGCCATCTCAATGCCTCATGACGCCTGTCATCACAATTCTCCAAGGCCCCTTTCATCACAATGCTCCATGACACTTGTCATCACATTGCTCCATAACACCTGTCATCACAGTGTTCCCGGCCCATATCATCACAAGGCCCCATGTCCCCTATAATCACAATGCTCCATGCCTTTTTCCTCACAATGCTCCAGAATTCTTGTCATCACAATGTTCCATGACCGTGGCATCACAATGCTCCATGGCCCTTGTCATCACAATGCTCCAGAATTCTTGTCATCACAATGTTCCATGACCGCGTCATCACAATGCTACATGACCCTGGTCTTCACAGTTCTCCATGACCTTTGTCATCACAATGCTCTATGTCGCTTTTCATGACAATTCTCAATGACCACTTTAATCACTATGCTCGCTGACCATTTTCATGACATTTCTCTATTGTCATTACAATTCCCCACGGCCCCTTTCTTCACAATGCTCCATGATGCCTGTCATAAAAATGCTCCATGGCTTTTGTTATCACAATGCTCCAGGACCAGTTTCATCACAATACTCCATCCCCCTTGTCATCACAGTGCACAATGAAACCTTTCATTACAATGTTCCATGACACTTGTCATCACAATGCTCCATGGCCTTTATCGTCACAATGCTCCCAGGTACTTTTCATCACGACGTTCCATGAAAACTTTCATCACATTGCTCCATGACCATTGTCATCACAATAGTCCATACCCTTGTCAACACAATGCTGCCTAATCCCTGTCATCACAATTCTCCATGACTGCTGTCATCACAATAATCCAGGACAAGTTTCATAACAATGCTTCATGCCCCCAGTCATCACAGTGCTCCATGATACCTTTCATCACAATTCCTAGATGATCAATGTCATCACAATGCCCCATGACACCTGTCATACAATTCGCTATGGCCCTTGTCATCACAATACTCGATGAACCGTGTCATCACAGTGTTCCAGGACACATGTCATCACAATGATCCATGACTACTTTCATCACAATGCTCCAATACACCTGTCATCACAAGGCTCCATGGCCCCTGTTATCATATTGCTCCATGATCTCTTTCATCACAATGCTCCATGACCACTGTCATCACCATGCCTCATGACGCCTGTCATCTCAATGCTCCATGGCCCCTTTCATCACAATGCTCCATGAACCCAGTCATCACAATGTTCCCTGACTTTTCATCACAATGCTCCATGGGCCCTGTCATCACAATGCTCCATGCCCTTGTCATCAAAATGCTCCAGAACTCTTGTCATCATAATGCTCCATGCCAATGTCATCAAAATGCCCCATGACACTTGTCATCACAATGCTCCATGGCCTTTGTCATCACAATGTTCCATGGCCGCCGTCATCACAATGCTCCATGCCCTTGTCATCAAAATTCTCCAGAACTCTTGTCATCATAATGCTCCATGCCAATGTCATCAAAATGCCCCTTGACACTTGTCATCACAATGCTCCATGGCCTTTGTCATCACAATGTTCCATGGTCCCTGTAATCACAGTGCTCCCTGATACCTTTCATCACAATTCTAGATGACCACTGTCACCACAATGCCCCATGACTGATGTCATCACAATTCGCATGGTCCCTGTCATCACAATGCTCCATGAACCGTGTCATCACAAGGTTCCAGGACACTTGTCATCACAATGATCCATGATCACTTTCATCACAATGCTCCATGAAACCTGTCATCTCAATGCTCCATAGCCTTTGTATTCACAATGCTCCATGGCCCCTGTAATCACAGTGCTCTATGACCCATTTCATCACAATGCTCCAAGACCGCTCTCATCACAATGCCCCATGACGCCTGCCATCACAAATCTCCAAGGCCTCTCTTACCAGAAAGCTCCATGATGCCTGGCAGCACAATGTTCCAAGATAATTTTCATCACAATGCTCCATGACCCCTGTCATCACAAAGTTCTCTGCCCATATCATCACAATGCTCCATGCCCTTTCATCACAATGCTCCAGAATTCTTGTTATCGCAATGATCCTTGACCGTGTCATTACAATGCTCCATGACCCTTGTCATCACAAAGCTCCATGACCCCTGTCATCACAATGATCCATGACTCCTTTCCTCACAGTGCTCCAGTACCCTTTTCATCATAATGCTCCATGCCATTGTCAGCACAATGCTCCTTGGACCCTGTCATCAAAATGCTCCATCCCCTTTTCATCACAATGCTCCAGATGTCCTATCATTACAATGCTCCATGCCCGTGTCAACACAATGCTCCATGACCCCTGTCATCAAAATGCTTTATGAACCTTGTTATCAGAATGTTCCATGACCCCTGTCATCAAAATGATCCATGACCGTTGTCATCACAATGCTGCATGATACCTTTCATCCCAATTCTCTGTGACCGCTGTCATCACAATGCTCCTGGACAATTTTCATCACAATGCTCCATGGCCCCTGTCATCACAGTGCCCCATAACCGCTGTAATCACAATGCTCCATGACCCTGTCATCACAATGCTGCATGACTCCTGTCATCACATTTTTCCATGGCCTATGTATTCACAATGCACCATGGACCCTATAATCACACTGTTGCATGTTCCCTTTCAACACAATGGTCCATGACCCCTCTCATCACAATGTTCCATGAAAATTGTCATCAAAATGCTCCATGACCCCGGTCACCACAAGGTTCCCTGCCCTTGTCATCACAATGCTCCATGACGCTTGTAATCACAATGGTACATGGCCTTGTCATTACAATGCTCCATGGCCTCTGTCATCACCATGCTCCATGGTCTTTCTCATCACAATGCTCTATGACTCCTGTCATCACAATGCTTGATGACCATTGTCATCACAATGCTCCAAGGCCCGTGTCATCACAATGCCTCATGGTCTTTGTAATCATAATGCTCAATGACCCCTCTCATCACAATGCTCCATGCCGTTGTCATCACAATGCTCCATGGCCCCTGTAATCACAATGCTCCATGCCCTCGTCATCACAATGCTCCAGAGCTCTTGGCATCATAATGCTCCATTCCCGTGTCATCCCATTGCTCAATGACACTTGTCATCAAAATGTTCCTTGGCCTTTGTCATCACAGTGCTCCATGATACCTTTAATCAAAATTCTACATGACCACTGTCATCACAATGCAAGATGACCAATCTCATCACAATGCCCCATGACACGTGTCATCACAATTCGCCTTGGCCCTTGTCATCTCAATGCTGTATGAACCGTGTCATCACTAGGTTCCAGGACCCTTGTCATCAAAATGCTCCATGAACTCTCTTAGCTCAATGTCCATGGCCTTTGTATTCACAATGCTCCATTGTCCCGATAATCGCGTTGCTCCATGATCTGTGTCAGCACAATATTTCATGACACTTGTCATCTCAATGCTCCATGATCCCTGTAATCAAAATGATCCCTGCCAATGTCATCACAATGTTCCATGTCTCCTGTAATCACAATGCTCCATGCCCATGTCATCACAATGCTCCAGGTATGTTGTCATCACCATGCTTCATGCCCCGTGTCATCACAATGCTCCATGAATCTTGTCTTCACAATGCTCTATGGCCTTTGTCATCACAATGCTCTGTGACCCCTGTCAACACAATGCCTGATGACCCCTGTCATCAAAATGCTAAATGGCACTTGTCATCACAATGCTCTATGTCACCTGTCATCACTCTTCTCCATGTCACTTGTTATCACAATGCTCCATGGCCCCTGTAATCCCAGTACTCCATGACCCCTTTCAATACAATGCCCAATGCTACCTCTCATCACAATTCTCCATGGCATTTGTCATCACGATGCACCATGACACCTGTCATCACAATGCTCCATGACACTTGTCATCACAGCGCTCGATGGCCCTTGTCATCACAATGTTCCTTGGTGCTTTTCATCGCAATGCTCCATGACAACTTTCATCAAATTACTCCAAGATTTGTTTCATCACAATGCTCCATGGCCCTTGTCATTACAAATCCACATGATCCCTTTCATGACAATTCTCCATGGCAACTTACATAAAAATGCTCCATGCCCCTGTCATCACAATGCCCAATGATACCTGTTTTTACAATGATCCATGTCCCTTGTCATCACAAGGCTCCATGTCCCTTGTATTCACAATGCCCCATGACCCCTGTCATCACAATGCTCCATGGCCCTTGTCATCACAATGCTCCATGAAACATTTCCTCACAATGCTCCAGTACGCCTTTCATCCAAATTCCCCATGGCCACTGTCATCACAATTCTCCATGACCCCTGTCATCGTAATGGTCCATGGCCCGCTTCATCTCTATGCTCCATGACACCTGGCATCACAAAGCTCCATGCCCTTGACATCACCAGGCTCCAGAACTCTTGTCATTATGATGCTCCATGTCCGTTTCATCACCATGCTCCATGACACTTGTCATCACAATGCTCCATGGCCCCTCTCATTACTGTGCTCCATAATAACTTTAATCACATTTCTAGATGACCACTGCCATCACAATGCCCCATGACATTGTCATCATAATTCGCCATGACCATTGTCATCACAATGCTCCATGAACCATGTCATCAGAGGGTCCCAGGACACTTGTCATCACAATGATCCATTACCATTTTCATCACAATGCTCCATGACCACTGTCATCTCAATGCTCCAAGGCCTTTGTATTCAAAATGCTCCATGGCCCCTGTAATCACAGTGCTCCATAACACCTTTCATCATAATGCTCCATGACCACTGCCATCTCAATGCCTCATGACGCCTGTCATCACAATTCTCCAAGGCCCCTTTCATCACAATGCTCCATGACACTTGTCATCACATTGCTCCATAACACCTGTCATCACAGTGTTCCCGGCCCATATCATCACAAGGCCCCATGTCCCCTATAATCACAATGCTCCATGCCTTTTTCCTCACAATGCTCCAGAATTCTTGTCATCACAATGTTCCATGACCGTGGCATCACAATGCTCCATGGCCCTTGTCATCACAATGCTCCAGAATTCTTGTCATCACAATGTTCCATGACCGCGTCATCACAATGCTACATGACCCTGGTCTTCACAGTTCTCCATGACCTTTGTCATCACAATGCTCTATGTCGCTTTTCATGACAATTCTCAATGACCACTTTAATCACTATGCTCGCTGACCATTTTCATGACATTTCTCTATTGTCATTACAATTCCCCACGGCCCCTTTCTTCACAATGCTCCATGATGCCTGTCATAAAAATGCTCCATGGCTTTTGTTATCACAATGCTCCAGGACCAGTTTCATCACAATACTCCATCCCCCTTGTCATCACAGTGCACAATGAAACCTTTCATTACAATGTTCCATGAAACTTGTCATCACAATGCTCCATGGCCTTTATCGTCACAATGCTCCCAGGTACTTTTCATCACGACGTTCCATGAAAACTTTCATCACATTGCTCCATGACCATTGTCATCACAATAGTCCATACCCTTGTCAACACAATGCTGCCTAATCCCTGTCATCACAATTCTCCATGACTGCTGTCATCACAATAATCCAGGACAAGTTTCATAACAATGCTTCATGCCCCCAGTCATCACAGTGCTCCATGATACCTTTCATCACAATTCCTAGATGATCAATGTCATCACAATGCCCCATGACACCTGTCATACAATTCGCTATGGCCCTTGTCATCACAATACTCGATGAACCGTGTCATCACAGTGTTCCAGGACACATGTCATCACAATGATCCATGACTACTTTCATCACAATGCTCCAATACACCTGTCATCACAAGGCTCCATGGCCCCTGTTATCATATTGCTCCATGATCTCTTTCATCACAATGCTCCATGACCACTGTCATCACCATGCCTCATGACGCCTGTCATCTCAATGCTCCATGGCCCCTTTCATCACAATGCTCCATGAACCCAGTCATCACAATGTTCCCTGACTTTTCATCACAATGCTCCATGGGCCCTGTCATCACAATGCTCCATGCCCTTGTCATCAAAATGCTCCAGAACTCTTGTCATCATAATGCTCCATGCCAATGTCATCAAAATGCCCCATGACACTTGTCATCACAATGCTCCATGGCCTTTGTCATCACAATGTTCCATGGCCGCCGTCATCACAATGCTCCATGCCCTTGTCATCAAAATTCTCCAGAACTCTTGTCATCATAATGCTCCATGCCAATGTCATCAAAATGCCCCTTGACACTTGTCATCACAATGCTCCATGGCCTTTGTCATCACAATGTTCCATGGTCCCTGTAATCACAGTGCTCCCTGATACCTTTCATCACAATTCTAGATGACCACTGTCACCACAATGCCCCATGACTGATGTCATCACAATTCGCATGGTCCCTGTCATCACAATGCTCCATGAACCGTGTCATCACAAGGTTCCAGGACACTTGTCATCACAATGATCCATGATCACTTTCATCACAATGCTCCATGAAACCTGTCATCTCAATGCTCCATAGCCTTTGTATTCACAATGCTCCATGGCCCCTGTAATCACAGTGCTCTATGACCCATTTCATCACAATGCTCCAAGACCGCTGTCATCACAATGCCCCATGACGCCTGCCATCACAAATCTCCAAGGCCTCTCTTACCAGAAAGCTCCATGATGCCTGGCAGCACAATGTTCCAAGATAATTTTCATCACAATGCTCCATGACCCCTGTCATCACAAAGTTCTCTGCCCATATCATCACAATGCTCCATGCCCTTTCATCACAATGCTCCAGATTACTTGTTATCGCAATGATCCTTGACCGTGTCATTACAATGCTCCATGACCCTTGTCATCACAAAGCTCCATGACCCCTGTCATCACAATGATCCATGACTCCTTTCCTCACAGTGCTCCAGTACCCTTTTCATCATAATGCTCCATGCCATTGTCAGCACAATGCTCCTTGGACCCTGTCATCAAAATGCTCCATCCCCTTTTCATCACAAT